>NW_014578657.1:71830-75366 GCF_000485595.1 Priapulus caudatus
CCCCCCCTCTCTCTCTCTCTCTCTCTCTCTCTCTCTCTCGCACGCGCACTTCCTTGTTCTTCTTGCTTTCGCTCTCCTTCTCTCTTTCTCCTTCCTCTGTCCATATATTGTATGCATATTCTCTGCACCTCTGTCTCACCTCTGTGGAGATGACGTTGCAATATCAGTTCTAGGGCTAAGGCGTTGTTGTCGGGCAGGTACGCCTGGAGCAGCACCTGCTTTCTCGAGGAGAGTCTGTCATCAGGAACTGTGAGGTCCTTCACAATCACCAGAAGGCCATCGGTGTCAGGTAGTGGCTCTGCTGCAACATTAGGATCTCTATATACATCCCCCGCTGATATGCAAATGTCCTAGTCTAGTTATAATTCAGAATAGAAGAATATATTTCATACACCAACAAATTCCATTTTTGTCAACGCCGGCTTACTTGATAAGTTTGCTATATGACGCCATGGTGAGCTAATTACGGTACCTACTCTAGAAACAACGCATTATCCATGACGATATAACCTGTGCCAATAAACGCCTTTTTCGCCGAATCTTTATTATTTTATAAGCCGCTTTATTAATATAATTAAGTTGTAATTCGACGATAAGGAAACGCAAACAGCTTGTCAGGCAGCTGTCATAACCTGATCCAGGTCACTGGCCCGATAAGGCTGCACCACTGATATAACTACTCAAGTTGCTATACGCAGAACCCGTTTTCCGATTTTCATCAAATGAGTTTAATCCAGGATGAGTAAGAGTTTATGAGAAAATACAGGCCGTACTTCCCTTGACTGCAAGATATCAATCTCAGCGAGAGCTTCTGACATATTATATCTGAACATTTTGTAAGGAAGAGGTTTGTCGTTCACGAATCGCAGAGCGAGTTGAGAATTTGTATCAAATGTAATACTACCCCTGTGAAATAACAAATAAAATGAACGTGCTCTATAGTAAAAGTGCAGTCTGTATATTTTTTGTAATCATCCACTTCGATTTTGAGGATGGGTGGCCCGGTTTAAAACATGGATCGGTGCAGTACCACCGGCGCATGACCGCAGGGCTGTACGTATAGCGTAGAACTTGCAACGTGCATCAAACCCTTGCCGTGTATAGATAGATTTATCGTCACTGTTCTAACACGCGACAGCGGCTCTAAATCGTATCAGCTTTATACCTAAATATCATAAAACCTCTATATGGCACCTAATCTGCACATCTCTTGCCGAAACTATAGCAAAACGTACCCGTCGCGGTGTGTGTTGCTGACGCGCCTCTAGCGTGGCTGTCCGTCATCAATATGTGTAGAACGGCTAGGAGAAGCAACGCTGTCTTACTTGACGCCTCCATTCAGCGCGGTCAAGCTACAACAGTCGAGTCGAAATCATAACCCGTGTTAAGTGGGCTGGAGTTAGAGGGAAAGAGGTGACATCGAGAGAAGGCAAGAGGTCATGAAAGACGGTGGATGAATGAAAGAAAGACTGGACATGGAGGAAAGACGGCGAATGAAAGAAAGACGGGACATGAAGGAAAGACAGTGCACGAAATATAGTATCCGTAAGTAGTGGAACGATAGACCTGGTCCACATATATGAGATACATGCGAGGTAACATGCGAGAGAGGAAGGCCATGAAGAGACAAAAAGAGAGAGAGAGAGAGAGGGGGGAGAGGGGAAAATATAAAGAGAGCAAGCAAGAGACGGAGGATGCGAGCGGCTTTCATACTGTTTATATTTACATTACTACAACCTACATAGGCTACTTGCCTCATTGGCTACGTGCTTCATTGACGACCTTACCATACGACGTACCTCTGCCTCCACCAGCTGCGTCGATGAGTATTGGACTGCGGATGTTGGATATCGTCAGTGGCAGTTGCTGTCTGGTCGTACTTCGTGCAGCCAGCTTACGAGACTGTAATAGAGCAAGTGAGTGAGTGAGTTAGGTGGACAGACGGCGGGGAAGGCGAGCGTATTACAGGGAATGAATGCACTGTCACACACACGCCCACCGGAGTCAACATGTGCGCGTTATAGCCAACCCACAGCTAAACTACACACGTAAGGAGAGAAAGTGGTCAGAAGTGGAATGCATCTGCATACAATACAATTTTATGCAGCTCTTCTAACACAGCCAGGTTTGAACCCGACCGAACCTCACTATCCCTACATGGCCTGATACGAGGTCAATATGAACTATTAGATCTTGATTATATGTCTACATCGTACTTTTTTTTACACACGCATGACTAGTGCAAACTTATATGCACGCACGCACGTGTACTATTAGCCCCGACCCCAGACAGAAAGAGAGAGAGCGAGAGAGAGCGAAAGAGAGAGAGAGACGGTCGATGGGTGGATTTAGGGGGTGGGGCTATAAGGTCCCCAAAGGGGAAGCGGATGATAAAATAATAAAACGGATTTAATTCACATAGCGATTAGGGTCAAATAAAGGCTAATTCTACACAAAATAAAATCACGGGATCCCATTTCATTTTTTGCAAACTTAAAAAGTTAAAAACTCGAGTTTAAAACATTTTAGCATGATATAATAGCTATATCTATAACTATAGATATATTATAGCAAAATATCATACTAGAGACGTTAGAGTAACGGAAATTTTTCCCCATAGGTCTTTCTCTGACGACTTACTGATTTTTCCCGACAGGGAATCAGAGATCTAAGCTCCCGCCGTCACCTTCAGTTAGAGCCCACGAATTATTGTAATAACAACGCTATATGTGTCAGGCAAGCTAACGCGGAAGCAGATTCGCTTCGCCTCCGAGTCTGCATATACATGCTCGTGCGACAGCGCAGTGTCGGGGTGGCGGTGTTGAAGTCATGAGGTCATTGGACTACCCGATGGGCTACCCACCATCGAGTAGATTTGTCCCTATACTACTCGTGATTCCTTGCTCTGAGCATCAGCTTTGCGCACGCGTGCAAATACGCGTGAGCCACTTTTACGTGCGTGCGCGCGCGAGTGTCCGTGCGCGTGCACGCATGTGTGTACGTGCGATTCTGTGAGGCATGAGCGCATGCGTGTACGTACGAGTATAGTCGTACGTGCACGAGTGCGTGTACGTGTTCTTGCCATATCTGTTCGTCGTTCGCATAGTTTTCGACGGCGTAGTGTGAAGATTACATCAGGAGTTAATAATGACATTATGTAATTATGACATTTGTCATTATTAACTCCTGATTACATGCTTAGAGATAGGATGATTATAATAATAAGGGATGGAATATCTCTGTAAGGACGTAGAAGGCAGGTAAAGTTAAATAAGTCACAAAGACAAAGGTTTGTTAGACAACTGGTCTGCCTCAGATGTGCAAGTATATGGAATCTGGTTACCCTAGGAGGCCGAAGAGGAAATGTAAGTCGACGGTCAAAGTCAAACTAAGGAAGAACAAGGGCAGTGGTGGTTTTGGTATGCGACAGACCTTCTCCCCAAGATATGTAAGCATACCAAGTTTGGACGCGCTAGGTCAATTTGGGGCCGAGTTAGAGAGCGGAAGGGAAATATGATCAAGGTCAAGGTAAAGGT
>NW_014578657.1:78103-97136 GCF_000485595.1 Priapulus caudatus
TCTGATTGTTTAATTCCAGCTGTAGCATTATGATAAGAACTGACACAAACGCTACAGCGTGATTTACTTGAGCCATGACTGACAGTGCGATATTTGTGCAAACTCAGTTAAAAACCCTGATTAAAATGCATTTTTCACTACACAGTGGGATTTGAGCCTCACCACTATGAAGGCATTACCCATCACATGCTGCTATTTGGTTGCATGCAGCCCGGGTCCTCCAGAGATGTCTGGTGAGAGTGTTACTTTTTTAAAGCTAGGGTTAAATGAATGTAGGCTAGTACCTTTTTTGCCATACAAGCAATGGATCAACCAATTCATTATAATAAACACCAACTGCTATTGATTGTCTTCAAATCAAGTTTAATAATTAATTTATTAACCTCTCAATACTATTGAGTAACGTTGATTGGTATGTAGGATCGTAAAAAACATGGTTTAGCTAAAAATTGTATTGAAATCTGCATTTGCCTTCCTCTCTTTAGTTTAATAATGTAATCACGGGCTGCAGAAATGTTTATGCCTTGTAACCCCCATCACTTTATTACTCTCTCTGTAGGAACTGCAATGAGATGGGAGACAAGGGTTACGGTTCTGCTCCCCCCTGTGCTAAGGGTAACCAGATCATTTATGCATGGGCAATGGATGCACCCAAGCTAGAACTGCCAGAGGGTAAGTAGAGATAAATTCTGGTAGTCTGTGCTGTTGTGCAACAACATTGATTAGAGTTACTGTAGCTATATGCTAACTTGATATTTTGGCAATGCCATTGTGTTATAAATAATTAAGTGCAAGGGTAATCTTAGTAGTATAACTCTACCATGAGAATGGCACATCAGGTAGCCTGTGCTGTTGCGAAATAATGTCATATTAGATTATACAGTTATTTTGTCATTTGTCATAAGATTAATTGCAATAGTATGTCATGAGAATAGCACCTACTGACCTCTGTTTCATCTTGTTAGTTATTACCTATTTAACCAAATTTGTTTCATGCTCAGGTGTTGGATTCAAGGTTGGAGGAAACACTGACATACAGTACCTTGTTCTACAAGTGCATTATGCACATCCTGAGAAACTAAGTGAGTACTGGTAGAAAATAAGGGAATTGAGCCTGGTTGGCGCATTAGGCTATTATCGAAGAGCTTCTTTTAGGTTCTGTCATAGATTCTGTCAACAACAGTGTGTTTGTAACACGCCAGTATAAACATAACTCAGAGTGAAAGATAACACACATAGTTTATTCGTCCACTTCTTATTCCGCCATCTTCCAACTACCTCGATCACACCACGTGACCCTTCACACGTACAAGACTACGCGGTGTGATACAGTGTTTTACATTCTCAGTGGTTCTGTTACCTTCCCATTACCACATATGGGCCCGCCAAAACGTGGCGATCCAAGCCACGAGGGATTTACGGTCCCCAGGCTCATAGATAGAGTCTTTAAGTATAGGACCATGTCCGACTATTACTCGCGCGCGTGGGCGCGGCGGCATCGGCGACCACATTCGTCTGCTACATGCCAGGGTTCAAAATTACGGGCAGCAAGCAGCAGCTTTCCTGGTTACAATCGTCAATTTGCTGCCCGCTCTCAACGTCGGCAAAATGCGCTCGCCGCCAAGAAATTCCTAATAAACCACAGCAAAGCACCCAAGATTCTGCCTGAGTGATTAAATTTGCTGTCTGCCGATTTTCTCTGGCAATGAATACTCGCTGCTTGGTAAACAGCTTCATGATTCTAACCCTGTTTGTGCTATCCTCGCGTGCAGACGGAGGGATGGACGACTCGGGGCTGGTGCTGAAGGCGACGACGACGCCGATGCCGAAGCGAGCCGGGGTGCTGCTGATGGGCACGGCCGGGGAGCTGGCGCCACACGCAGAGACGCACATGGAGACGGCGTGTCAGATCGAGGACGACATCGTCATGCACCCGTTCGCGTACAGGACCCACACCCACAGCCACGGTGAGTGTGGGGGGGGGGGGGGGTGCGGGGCGGTCGTGGGCCAGGGGTAAGGCATTCTAGCCTTAGAGATCGATTTATTAGAGACAAAGTTAGAGCAAGAGGTAGAGTTAGAGTTAGTAGGGCTAGTGGAGTGAATTCAACCAGGAGGTAAAGTGCAGGGGGGAGGAGATCATGGGGTCAGGCGAGGCGTGCCTGGGGTTGGCCAGCTCGGAGTATGTGACGGTTAGAGTTGGTTTAAGGTAGATTTAGAGTTATAGTTAGAAGGGGTGGTGGATTGAATTCAGCCGGGGTGAGCTGGGATGGCGATATGGGGTGCAGCCATGGTTAGCAGGGGGAAGTGGGTTGCAGCAGATGGGATAGGATGGGGATTGAGGAATGCAAAGTTAAGTCACATCCAGTTAAGTACATCACTAAACCAGGGTACTGTTAATTCATGTGCGCAATAACTGTGAGCACATGCCATAGCAACAGCAGATACAAGTACACGTGCATGTTGTGCTACTCTACATCACACATATTTTGAGGTTTTTGGACGATCGGTGTGCATGTTACTATCTGATCCTCAAACTCGACAGAGTGGATGTATTTGATAAGTATCTTGCAGGCACTGCCGTGTCAGGATACGATATCCGTGATGGAGAATGGAGGGAGATCGGAAAGGGAGATCCGCAGAAGCCTCAGGTTTGTAAGATTAACGAGCCTATATCTTTCCAATTTTTTCCAAGAGAGATAGTTTCTAGTGCAACTAATTTACTCGCATATTTATTAAATTAGTAACGTTGATAACAGTGAGGAAACCTGCAGGTGGTTTTATCACAAACCATATTGATTGCTTGTCTAATCGATTTTTCATCATTCACTCTCATAGCTCCCGCAACCGTTACGATGAAATAGTTGCACAGTGGCAGCAATGACGAAGCGTGCGATGTGACTTATAACTCACTCAACGTTTATTACAGATGTTCTACCTGATTAATAAGCCTGGAATGACCATTGAGCAAGGCGATATTGTGGTGAGTGTATAGCCTGTTAGGTGGTGCAGGATGTAAACCATAAAGCCCGGCGCACACGTGAGTAATTTTACTCACGTGTGCGGTGGATTTTCGTTGAGTAATTTGACGCATGCATCAAGAAACTCAATATCAAACGTGTTTGATAATTTTTGACTCATGCGTCATTTTACTCAAAGTGTGCACGTGAGCTGAGTAAATTTACTCAACACTGGTGATCACAGCGCATGCATTTAAATCATTGTGCGCCCAGTATTGGCTGCGCACAGTCACGTTATCTGCATTACCACTTATACCTTGAGTAATTTTACTCACGTGTGCGGCAAACGCTGAAAATATTACGCGTGAGTATTTTGACGCATGCATGATTTTACTCACGTGTGACTGTGTTCTAGCGCAGTGGATGCGATTCATACGCTCTGATGCAAGGCAGCCAGGTTTTCACTTCCTATGTTATTGTATATTTTCCCTGCTTGAGTGATCATGCTTTTACAACATGTATTACCTATCACCTTATCAACTAGATAACTGGTTGGAATAAATTACCTGTTCAGTCTCTCCTGAAAGACCAAGGGCTTCTCTTCTGCATGTATGCCACAGCAGTTCAGACCAGTTATACCAGCTCCAGCTGTTACTAATGCGAGGGCTGGCCTGTATATGAGAAGGCATTAATAGACATGATCTCCCTTCCCTAAATGTGATGAAATGACGACTCATACAAATCTAATTAGATTTATAAAGATATTATATTAGATTCTTAACTCACGTTAGTGAATTGGAATATATCACCCACTATTATATTAGCTTATTATTTCCCTTATTACAAAATCAGTAAATAATTTACTGTCTCTATCATAAAAATATTAATTACCATTGCACTGACGTCTACTGTCAGAGACCAGACCATACGACAATATGTGTTATGTGCTCTAGGCAGACATGGCTGGTCAAATTGGATATCGTTTTGCCGGTGTTCCTGACATTTGCACTTCCTCATTTCAGGCCGCACGTTGCACCATGATGAACAACGAGAACAAAGTCGTAAAAGTTGGGTAAGTATCCGCTCATGGTTGCTAACAGATGTGATGAATATAACAATAATACAGTGTAAGGTGCGGCTTATAATACAGTAGTACTTGTAACAGATACAGATGTTCTTCTAATATCATCTAATCCTAAACTCTGAAACATTTTTAATGAAATTATATACTGCAATTGAAGGTTATCTAACACTATTCACTGAATTGATTGTAATCTACAGTATTCTTACCTTGGAATAATTCACTTTATTTACTGTGAAGTCCCACATACCTGGCTGCATAGGTGGGCCACCATAGTTTAGGAACCGCTAATGATGCAGCACCCACAATGAGAACATTTCGCTCTGTTGCAGGGCCGGCATGGACGATGAGATGTGCAACTTCTACATCATGTACTGGGTGGACAACAATCGACTTCTGAGTCGCAACAACTGCTTCACGAGCGGGCCACCCAGCTTTTACTGGAGCAGCGTGCCCGAGCTCGGAGAAGCACCTGCCGACGCCAGCACATTGGACTAGTCGCGAGTGCTGCCATCTGGTGGAGCCTAGTTGAAGCATTTAGTGTGTGAGAGCTGTCGACTCAATGGGTCAAGGGAGGGGGGGGGGAGGAAGTTGAATATTGATGTTACATTAACTTCGTGCCTAATAACTTAAAAGCGTACATGTCAGGGTGATGTCTATTGAAGCAAATATGATTTGCAATACTTAATTACGCACCCACCTAGAAAGCATGCACGGAGATCGAGTTATTCCGTTGGAATGACATATTAAACTTGCAAGGATCCGCACCTAGCAACTAATGTAAATTATGAGCCAGCTTATTGCCAGCTTTCATATGCACACGTACTTGCATTTTTTAGAACTGATCTACCAATAGTTTGTGTAATCATGCACCCTGATCCATAGGATCAACAAGAACTATCTTGTGTCATGAGGAACTGACACATGGTAGCGACCAAGATGGAATCTTTGAGAATTTACTCACACAAGAATTTCATATGAATGTGCAGTCTGTGAAGATATGTGAGTAACAGGTTGATACCAGAGTAAACTCATTGATCGTTGATTCATTATTTTATTGTGGTATCCTGATATTATTGAGGTTGCAAGCAAGATGAACAAGAGTTAGCTATTTATTTAGTGCACAACATATATGGAATCTATATATTTACATCCCACCAATGAAACATTTGTTATAATTGTAAATCATATATATATATATATATATATATATATATATACATGCGTGTGTATTGTAGGATACTATTTATTTATTTGTATATGTTGCAAAATGAAGTTTTACCATGAGCAAATCAGCCATTGGTCTCATATTAAAATTTTAAAACATTCTATTACATGTTTAGCATATAAATATTGTGTTGAATGATATTAACATATTAAGTATTGCTTGCCTAGTTTAATTGCTACATTAAAAATTACATTAACAGCTATAAATTGATGGATTCATTAACAAGCAAATGGAAGAAAATGTATTTGTTTTCACAATGCAATGCTGTATAATGTATGCTGTACTTTACATTTATGTATAAATTAAACGTCTATTGTAGTTGTGTTGCCAACTGCACTGTTTGTATTTTTTGTATATAAATGTAAATGAACTTCAGTGTGTTTACAAGTAATATTGAGAAAATTATTAGAAAAATCTCGTATTCAGTTGAGTAATTACAACTGTAACTTATCATAATCACAATGGCAAAACAACAAATTGTGGAGGTAACATACTACACAACAGATTCAGATGTTGAAAGTTAAATCATGTAATGCTTAAACTGTGCAAAATGTGTTGGAAATGCATGCATAATACAAACTGGCTGCAGGTACATCAATGGTAGTCTACTGTATACCATCACCCCACAACAGCAGCAAATTATTCTCAACAACCATGATGACAACAAAGTATATGCCAGCAAGAATAGAGCTAAAATGTTATGAATAAGTTCACATAAAAGGTTTGCTGAAAATCGCCTATTAACGCTCAACAATGAGCACTAAAAGTGGGTAATTATAATCAGGAGTAGATAATAGGGAGGAGTGTGACATCAATAAACAAGGGAAATTTGTCATTTACTAGCCTTATAATACCTACGATTTACTACGCGTAACTCATCCAACTTGAGCTCAAATCGGACACAGTACATTCGCCTATCATCGTGCGAAATCGTTTCCTCGTAGACACCCGCAATCCGGAGATACAGCCTAAAACATACGACACGATTCTCCATTCTTTGGCCATCAATCCAACGCCATTGCGCGCCTATAATTCAAACAAAAGGCAGCTACCTAACGCGCTATTGCTAACTCAGCGAGGCATGTGGCTCGCTGGGAGATTAGGCATCAACACTCGGCGAGATAACCTTTGACCCGGTACACAGCTACACAGGCCACCTCTGTACATAGCTGGCATGCCTTCACGCACGCACGCCAACCGCATGATTAGCTCGTCGAGTGTTGCGTCGATGTCAAATCTCCCCGCGAGCCACAACGCCACATTCCGCATTCCGAGAGAGCAAACACAGGCTTTACACAGCGACTGCGCGGCAGTGTTGCTGCCTTTTGTCTGAATTATAGGCGCGCAATGGCGTTGGATTGATGGCCAAAGAATGGAGAATCGTGTCGTACGTTTTAGGCTGTACCTCCGGATTGCGGGTGTCTACGAGGAAACGATTTTGCACGATGATAGGCGAATGTACTGTGTCCGATTTGAGCTCAAGTTCGATGAGTTACGCGTAGTAAATCGTAGGTACTATAAGGCTAGTAAATGACAAATTTCCCTTGTTTATTGATGTCACACTCCTCTCTATTATCTACTCCTGTTATAATGAACCTGGTCGTTCACGTAGACGGCTTCCTTGTCGTTAGCTGTTGTCATTGTACCCGGTGCTTGTCTCTATGTGCGAGCGGATGCGCGAGGTGTCTGCCCTCAGCTCGCTGTCATCTGGCTTTAAGCTCAGAGCCGCGTCATAGTCCATGAGGCCTGAAAGCAAATACAGCAAAGTCCCTCACAGCATCATCACAAGATACACATTCACAAATTTACTGAAATTACACATTACACATTTTTTACTGACATTACACATTACACATTTTTTACTGACATTAGTGGGTGCTCATTGTTTATTTCTGTACGTATCATTTAGCAGTGAAAACGGTAGAAAAGCTTTACCACCGTACAGTAACCCAGGCCATTTACTAGCTGTGTCTAATTAGGGACTATATATGTATGTAGGCAGCTAAAGGTTTACCTTCTGGATATAGTTGCAGCTCACAAAATGCTGTGCCCCGTCGTACATGCGCCTTCACACGTGCCTCTCTGTTTCCCTCCACTGGGGGCACCAACAACTCCAGAGCCTAACAAACAAAATCGCACACATTAGGAATGTGAGTGCTGTGAGGGTTAGTAAGATTTGTATGACTGAAACCGCTACGCCATCCATGCTATAATACGTTGTACTTTGATTACACTTCGATTTATTGACGACTATAAATGGCTTTATGTAAAACCACCAAGAGAAATTAATACAACAAACTGGAGAAAAAAGTTTCAGGGCACCGCCCTATACAGGAATTACCACATTCAATGTTGCCTATCATGAGGTGCTGTCACCTGGTTGCTGATGCGAAAAGTTTATCAAAAGACATGGGAATGAGGTCATAGTAGACCTACCTTGGAGCTGTCTTCAATGCATTTGTGAAAGTTTCTCACCAATAAGTGACAGGCAGCTCTGTTGGAAAACAACCTGATCGTGTTTGATAAGGAACAATTAATCTTTCATGTAAATCTCCAACAATTCCATTAAGACTGATTCCCAGTACTACACTTTACACCAGCATTAATTCAATTACAAGACCAAAAATTACGTGAGGAGAGAGTAGGGGATAGGGAGAGGACAAGAGAGAAGGAGAGGCAGAGGGAGAGGGAGAGGGAGAGGGAGCAGAGAGAGAGGGGGAGAAAGAGGAAGAGATAGAAGCAGTGAGAGATAGAAAGAGAGAGAGGGAGAGAAAGAGGAAGAGATAGAAGCAGTGAGAGATAGAAAGAGAGAGAGAAAGAAAGAGAGATAACGGGATAATAGGAGAAGCGAAGGAGCCAAAAATCACAACAACCCCAACCATAATTCTTATGCTTTCTTTACCCATAATTGTGATACTAACTGTCTAACACCAACAATATCTGTCATACCATACCCCTAACTGCAACTGCAACACCACCTGCATGCATAATCATAACTGAAGACAACTTGTATATTTTGTCACCTATATATCTGCTGTCGTTCATTTATAAGGATACGCTGGCAGTTTAGCATTTAGGCGGATGGCATGGGAGTAAACACTGATCGCGCCTTCTACGTTTCCTTGTGTGAAGAATGAGCTGAAACATGGAGAGGTATGAGCAGATGTCATGCACCATGCATATACATATTCTGATTACAGGCAAAGCGACCAATAAATGGATCTCAGAGGGATCATGACCACATGTGCTATTACCACTTAAATGGAGAAATCATAGATGTTGACACAGATTTTTAGAATGCCTAGGACATTTGATTAAAAGAATCCAGTTTGACAATTTCCAATCACAATTGCCCTGTGTCTGACAGCAAAATTAATTAAACACGGATTTAAGGCTACCATAAATCATGAAAACCATAAATTGTTCCTGCTTTCACAATCTAGAGATTGCACAGTAGCTACGTAACACAGCGACTTTGAGGTGACAGGTTAACCAAAAAAATCTATGCGTCTGGCTTTGACTCCATCTACACATAACCATTTCACATTATGTACGTGCTTTCTAAGCTGTGTTGTCTGCCTCGTTGTATGTTGGGTTCACTCACTCTCCTTTCTCCTTCAGCCACACAGGATCCCTCTCCTCCTCTGTAAGGTCCATGTCATCTGCCTCAATTCGCTTCCTCGCTTCTACCTGCTTCTTCAACCACTGAAATATATAGAATAAAATGTAGAGTACACACAAATAGAGTCGTCACTTTTAATTCATGCGGGTAATGTTTTACTTCATGTCTTCTGAAATACAGAATGTGAGCCCAGCAGCTCATTCCTTTACCAAGATATGGTACTCAGTACATTATGACAAAATCTCTACATTCTATTAATTCTCTATAAAATATTTATTATTCTCTTAAAATTTCTATAAATTTATTCACCAAGTTATTTTTCGAAAGGAACACAATAAATAACATTGACAACGTAGAAAAAATCATGGCAGCATCATCTCCATGACAACACCGGAACAAAGAGCCAACAACTATCTAACACTACTCAAGTACTTATTTACATTCATCAGCATCTTCTATTAAAGCAGGGCTTGAAACTAACCTAAAATGTTCACTAGCCAGCAGGGCTAGTGACCTGTAAAATCTACTAGCCCTTAAAAATATCTCCCAGCCCTTACTTTTCTGAAGTGCCGCGCTGAGGCTACGCAGTGAGTAAAATTTTGCCATTTGCGGGGAGGTGGGGGGAGGTGAGGTGCATGGGTGGATCTGGGTTTTGATTTTAGACGCTCCGAGATGCATTCTGCGAAATCCTGACTGTGAAAATTTAGATTCAGCGCATATATTCAGTATATATATATATATATATATATAATATATATATATATATATATAAATATACATAAATATATATATTATATATCAAGAGCTAATAAATACCTAGAGTGTTACAACGCGGAAAATAGTGCCATTTCACGGCAATATTATTCTACTTTTGTATGGCGTTCTAGAATAAGTTCATGGTATTGCGTTAAGCAGCATCTTGCTCTCTAAAATAGAGCAACCGCTTGTCTCTACGATACTCCTAGGCCGAGATATTGGAGGCGTAATCATGCCTCCCACAGGCCTCAGTAGAATATATTGCCCGTGAAAATAGCAGCTATTCCCAGTTTTTCCATTGTACACTCTAGGTGTATATTAGCTCCTTGATATACTATACCAGTGCTCAATTTTAAGGTTTTTTTTGGCGTTGTCCCGGAGGACATGGTTGTCCCTCAAGGGTTTTGGTTGTCCGGATATTATTTAAACATGTGCTGCATGCGCTCTGCTCACGTGATGCTCAGTGCTGTAAAGCAAAAGGCCTAATCATGTACATTTTGTACGTATTGCAGTGACAGCAGACCTGGCCATTCCGCATTGTTTCACTCATTATATCAGAGCAGATAAAGAAGCGTCTTTCTTTATTCTAGATAAAGTAAAAGGAAGCGTCCTTCTTTATCTGCCTCTGTGATATATTGAAGATAATAAAATATTCGTAAGTGGTAAATGATGCTGGCGATCAATGCACTATAATAATAGTAATGTAAAAGTTGCATGAAATTTATTCATGAAACTTACATTGAAGTTAACTAATGTGTACTAATAGTACTGAAATAAGACTACTAACATTACTAACATCTAACACCTGTGTCAATCACAGATGAGTAAAAATTGAAAATTGGACACGAACATTTGTGTTAAAAAACATTGTGTAATAAACGAAACATTAGTGTTTGTTAAACACGTGATTGTTATACTTTGTATCTAAGGAAGCCAGACAATGCGTCTAGGACATGTACGTTTGCAGCGTATTTGTGCAACCCTGGCCGTATGTAAAATGAACGGCGCGCATTATGATATAACAAGAGCGCCGCAGAGCGTCTGGCTCATCTGAGGTTCTGCTTGCTAACGATTATAAACGTAAAATTTCAGTCGTACGCTATACCACATTTGTTAGGTCGGCAGATATGCAGACACGCAGTTGCGTACACAATCATTGTAGGCACACGGCCCACTATCGCAGTCGAAATGGAGGGTAGCGGAGGGTGGGGGAGGTGGCGGGAGGGTGGGGGGAAGGGGCGGGGAAGGTGGGGGAGGGGAAGGGGGAGGGTGGGGCAGGGGGCTTTATAGCAAAAGCGTTCAGCTCCTTTGTTAACAGTCAACAAATCACATGTTTAACCTCCTCTTAGCAGGCTGCAAAAGGTATCCGACACTTACTCTCGCAGTGTCAGCAGAAGGGAGCATTTCATGGTCCTTTCATAATAAGCCCCATAAAAAGCTAGGTCACGCGCTGAAAAAAAAGTTTTTTCGAATCGCTCCGTCAGAGCCATGTGCCTCAGAAAATGCTCTAAATCTGGCCCTGTGCCCCATTGACTTTTGACCTGTGACGGCTCCATTTCGGCACAGTGATGGCTTTTCCTACCATGATGCGTATAGCACGAAACTATCACGCAGCCGAGTCCGAGGGCGTTTAGATTTGTGCCGCAATTTCTGCATTTGCTCCCTATATCCTGTTAAGTTAAGAGTGAACTGTTCGCCCTTATTTACACCTCTTGACCTTTGACCTTTGGCCCCCCCAGCTTACGACATCCAACTCCGTTTTCGGATACCCCGCACGTCCGCAATATCGTGACGCGTACGTCGAGCGGTTAAGATTTCGTGCCCGAACTGTGACGACGCACGGACGGCACGGCACGGACGCAACGGAACGCACACGCCGACGCCATCATGCGATTCTAGAAGCTGCCCATCTGACTATGTCAGATGAGGCTAAAATTCCACTCGCCACACAGGGCTGCGGCAGACAAGACTATTCTACTAGCCTTACTAATTTCTACTAGCTCGAGGCGAGACGGGGCGAGCGTTGTTTCAAGCCATGTAAAGGGAGAGTTTACTCTAGGTTTAGCGGTTATTTTCAGCTAATTTAGGTTATAATTACGCTACATAAAAATTCATGTTCAATCACCATTAGAAATATTATTAAAAATGTTTTAAAAACCAACGACTACAGTTTGATTACAACGACGGTGGCGCCACTCAAAGCGCACGATCTGATAAGTTGCGCAAACCACTTTCCAGCCAAGGGCTACAGACCGAGGGTGTTTCTTATTTATTAATTTCTCAAAGCAAAAGGATTGTATTTTCTTATAAACGACATATAGTTTCAGTTATAATATGGATAAATTTGCCCTAAATGAATATCGTTCGGTTAAATGCATTTAGGTATAAATATAATTGCACTTTTGTGATTAGCCCTCAGTCTGTAACCTGCAAAATAAAATTGTCAATACGCAACTTTTCGGGGTGGCAGCACGGTCGCGGCGGGTATCATGCGCCGCTTCAAATTTCGTAGCGTTGATGTGGGAATAATTATAACAATTAAATTAGGTATCTGGTAACAAATACGTGTGGGTATAGACAATTTGTTATACAGTAAGTACAGTTGTATGCAGTAAAATCCTAGAGGCTACTGTCCCTTTAAGTTCTAGTTTTTCTCCGCTATTATGCGCAGGGCACTGCATGGCTCTGCCCACATTTTGTGCTATACCTCCTCCTCCAGGGGCGTTTGTGACTCGCGTGTCGGCGTGGGGAACACCCTAGGTGAAAATGTCACTGAGATCGTGCCAGCAGGACGGACACTGGCTTCTGTCACACGTGGTGCTAAAAACAAATTGGTTTACTTCGTAATGATATAAAAAGAAAAAAGAAAACCGAAACGTTTTATCCATTTGCGTAGTTGTGATACTGCAATATATATGAGTGTGACATGCACAACATCAATATACTATTTCTAAAATATACATAAACTTATTGGGTTCATGCCACTGAACATGAAAGTAAAAGTTTATGACAGTTTTCTAGCATCCCATCTCAGTGAAAATGCATCATGCACATACAAAAACATTATCAACCATATACCCAGATGCAAGCATTTTGCTTCTCCACAATTACTTCAAAATGTGAGTGGGGCACATAACAGTTGCCATTTTCACAATGACCAGTTCGAGTTGGCAAAGGGAAACTGACCGCCCTTTGACTTCTGCATCACAGCTGCTGAAACTCTTTTCATATCACAAGGATTGGAAATGCTGTCACTAGATGGAGTAGGTGTCTTGCTCGTATGGTCCAAAGGTTCTGCCACAGAGTGGTATCTTTCTGCATCGCGTATTCGCATAACCTCCAGTGCTTGTGTAGCTGCTATCCGTTCCTGCTCCTTGACTGCTTCTATCCTTTCCCTTTCTTCCTGTTCCAGCTACAGTGATGAATAAAAAAAAATGAATAAGCTACCATGCCATATCGGACATGGTGGACATTCTATTCTCTGGCTCTTCCCTCCTGCTCTAACTGTAGTGATGAATGAAAGGTAAGAGAAATCATTGTGAAATACATTTGTGTGTTCATTATATACACTCAATCCTGGTTGACCTTCTTCGATTAGGGACAATTACGCATGTGACATACATGTATGAGCACAAAAGTGTTGTAAGCGATACATATTAAGATGAAAAAAATATACAGATTGAATGCATAATTACAAGTAGGCAACACCTGCATTTGTTTCTGGACTGCAAATCGCTTTTCTTCCTGCTTTCTCACAGCTTTCTCCTTAGCATGTCTCTCACTTCTCTTCTGTTCAAATATTAATGCTTCTTCTCTCCTCTGCGTGAGCTGTGCCTTATCATCTGAGAGGTATATATCCATGACAGTGATATGAACATCCCAACAATAGAATTCCATTCAAACAAGATAACAAAAATGTTCTGTATACACACTTTGGTTCTGAGTAAAGGAGCTTGGTCATGTATACTTTACAAAAAATCTTCTGCTACGATTTTCACACTGTAGCAACAGTACAAGGTGCCAATGTGTATGGTCAATTTTACTTCAAAGTCCTAGAATTGTATTGACATATATGGCATATGTGGTACACCACCTACATTAAACGGATATACTTACTATAATAATACCACAACTACCACACGATGTACATACCGAACATAGGTGAAGTGAGATGCGTCCACAGACCCTTGGTTTGCTTAAATAATGAGAACTGCACAATGCCGTTTCCAACTCTTGCTTTGCTCCTGTCATCGTCAACAGCAGCATGAAGTACAATCTCAAACAGATACGGCGGAAAACTGACCTGAAAAGTTCAATGACATGTGGCTAATGGAGAAATAACTTGAAATTTGAATACAAACAAAATTCCAGCTCTCGGCATTATTAAAAGTTAAATTGTGGTTTATGCTAAACGGTAAACCTAAACATTCCTGTTTTAATTTTGACGAGACACGTACATTACCTGACCACATTACATGATGTGAGAGTAAATATAAGAACAGTTTCACACAGTCAAGTTCCACATCCTATCATCACTAACCCTCTTCTTAGCGTAACTGTGATTCCCTGATCATGATGGATTACCTGAAAGTGTAAACCGTTTACTAAACGCACGGCCCACCGCACCTGCGGCTACGTTAGTAACGCTGCAAGACCAGAATCACTCAGTGACTCACCTTGATGTATTCGTCTGTGGAAACTATGCTTATTTTGGATGGCTTCACACCTTTTAATGGCAAAACTATGTTAACAGTATCGTCATCTTCATTCCAAGCAAAATCTTTTATAATGATGGGCATCGTAGCTTCAATAATTACACCATTCCTGTAAAAATATAGGGTAAACTAACGGCATCACCATCACTAGGTACGCGCGCTTCAGCCTGTGCGGTAGATGAGTAACATATCTTTTCACCCTCACTAAACAACGATGTAACGAGTGGGTAACCCGTCTAACTTTTCCTACGATTCCGTACCCTGGCGGATCCGCAGCAACCTGCAAGTGAATATCGACCAGTTACGTCAGGCCATGTCTACGAAGTTACGAACGCGCGTTCTTGATACACAGATAAAAATTGTAAACATACATAGTGTTTTTACGTTTCCGTATGTGTGGAAACTATAGTATTGGATTTGATCTATCGGATTCCGGTGATGGGTACTAGGCACTCTAAAACCATGTGTTCAAGGTTTATAGGAAGTTTAGTAGGCGCAATAGTCGGTGACTGTATAGGTGCTGACTTTGAGTGTCGACCCTTCGTGGATACGCTGCATCTGAGCAATTTCTTGACCTCGATGGCCGGCAAAACTGGACGTAATTGTGTTTACTTCGTTACTATTGTTAAAGTGGCGTGTTGCTACACGTTGATATGTCAGCGTAGCCCATAAACTAGACAGATTGCTCTAGGTTTGTAGCCCTTCAGGCTTCACTCTGTAATGTAGATTCTGTACTATCATACTAGGCCTATGGCTCAAGGGGTCGTTGTCGTAACAGGTACTACAGATATGTACCCGAGGTACATATATGTATACACAAAGTGTACCAGACTTGTACTACAGAAGTGTACCCTAACCCTAACACTAACCCTAACCCTAACCCTAACCATAACTCTAACCCTAACCCTAACCCTAAACATACCTCATATAAAAATATAAACATAATACTAAACAACCTAAAACTACCTCGGGTACATATCTGTAGTACCTGTTACTACAACGACCCTTCGTGCCATACTATGGTGAGTAATTTTGTGAGTATAATTTACTATGGTGAGCTTACTATAGCAGTCTCACACAGGATGCACTCATACAATTCTGTACATAGTCCTGTCTCAGAACAAAGTCAAAGAACTACGCAGTAATATATTATAGAGCTGGGCAGACAATGTTGCTATAACCCTAGCTCTATAGAACTATAACCCAAGCCACCCTTCCAGGGCACAGCCTCAGGTGTGATATATTGGACAATTGAAGTCCAATTTCATAACTACTGTAACGTTTTTATACATAGAAATACATTCAATAACGTATTCAATTTCTAATCTGGCGCCCAATTAGTAATAAACACAATAGAAATAACTGAATAGTAATCTAGGTCATGTGACGTCATAGCCCCATGTTGATCGAGCGACGCCACGCTAACGCACGTTGAGTGTTGTGTATAAGATGGAAACAGACGGCGATAATTTCAATGATTCTAGTGATTATACTCAGATGATGATATTTATAGTGATTTACCAGGTGGATATAGGTTTGAGCCTGAATATACACAAGAAGAAATTGAGGAGAATAGTCTGAAAAAGCAACGCAAAGAGTCGGCACAAACTTCTCAAGAATCAGAACAGTCACAACATGGCGGAATGGAAGCTTCGGTACCCGATAGGACTGTAGACAAATACTGCTGTTCTTGTGGTGTTTGTGAATTAATGAGTACGGCACCTGCCACCTGAATGTATAATATGCTGCCATGAGAATGAGAAGACCAGGGTTATTGTAGACCAGGTGAGTCATGCGAGTACACTGATCACCGGGCTTATCACGCTCGGTCAGAATCATGTATCTGTAGGGCCTACATGTACATGCATCTACGCACGGCAAGTCATGTACATATACCGTGAATGCATTATCCACGCAGGTAATATGTATGTACATGAATATAAGTACATTTACAGGCTACATGTTTGTGTCTTGACATGATAAATGAGCATGAAAAATAACAAAAAACATCGAATATTTAACCACCGCACACACTATGTTTACATAATGACGTCGCTCAACATGGGGCTGTGACGTCACATGTTCTAGATTACTATTCAGTTATTTCTATTGTGTTTATTACTAATTGGGCGCCAGATTTGAAATTGAATACGTTATTGAATATAAATCTATGTATAAAAACGTTACAGAAGTTATGAAATTTGACTTCAATTGTCCTTTAATGTGGTAACACAGTGCGTTTTATTATATTTCAGGTGGAAACAAGGTCAGTTATACAGACGATACGGCCATGACAAGATCTGTGGCTGATTCACTCATTTCAAAAAAGGCATTTAATGCATCAGACATGGCTATGAGGTAAAGTAAATGTGCGTAAGTGCATGGGGGTATGTGTTTGTGCAAGTTTTTTTTATTTGGTCATGATACATGTACGCAGTATATTCAGTCTTATCTATGTAACCGAGCAATATCGATAGGAAATCTATTTCTGTGAACAAATAAAATGTACTGCCTTATTGCAATCTACAACACGTAAAGTTAAAAAAGGCTTCCCTCCAGACTGTCAAATTGGCAAGCTTTGGAAGTTCATATTAGATCCGCAGTACAATATAGCCACACATGGGATAGTTTGTTCCACAACCATGCAGTCTGCAGGTTTTTATAAAACTGACCATACCCAAACTGTTCTACAGTGCATACGTACGTTTTTGATGTACAAAAGTATTTGGAAGTACAAAGGAGGCTACATCATTTGTTCAGGTTTGCCGAAGAGTACTTCCAGAATCCAGGCCGAGGCTACGGAGCCAATGTTGTCCAGGTTTTCCAAGACCTGCATGTGGATCGATACGCGGATGTGTACCAGTCAGCGAGGGAGCAGTTTGGTGGGACTGGATCCTATGGCAATGGAGGAGGCATGCGAATAGCACCAGTAGCACTTTTTGCAATGAATGATACAGAGAAACTTATCCAGGTATCTATTGGTATAGACTCTCCTTAAAGTTTTGCAGTCTTCTATAATGAGGTATGCTGCAGTCATTAATTGAGAGAGAAGGAGTAACTGTGTAAGTGAGTGAGTCAGTGAGTGTGTGCTGAGTGACAATTTTGCACTCCTCTGTTATGACATATACTGCAGACATTGAGAGAGAAGGAGTGACTGTGTAAGTGAGTGAGTCAATGAGTGAGTGCCGAGTGACAATTTTGCACTCCCCTGTTATGACATATACTGCAGACATTGAGGGAGAAGGAGTGACTGCGTAAGTGAGTGAGTCAATGAGTGAGTGCCGAGTGACAATTTTGCACTCCCCTGTTATGACTTATACTGCAGACATTGAGAGAGAAGGAGAGACTGTGTAAGTGAGTGAGTCAGTGCGTCAGTGAGTGTGTGCCGAGTGACATGGCCATGGGCAAGTCTATACCTACTTTCTCACTGGCTTTCTCTCATGCTCTTGCCTTTCTTTCTTATGCATGCACACTCACTTACGTACTTGTTTGTTTGTTTCAGATTGCACGAGACAGTACTTTAATCACCCACACAAATAAGAAAGGCTATAATGGTGCTATACTACAGTGCTTAGCCGTGCAGCAAGCTCTCACACATCAACATGCGCCGAGTGTTCGTCTAAGCAGAGAAAAATTTGTTGAAGATTTGCAAGAAAAGATGAAGAAAATAGAAGGGTCGGTACATGGTTGTCACCATGAACTTATTATCATTGTTGTAGGCAGGAAATTGAAAAGAGCAAATGTCTTTTAAAATATGATGTGAGCCATATACATTCATTAACCGCATGGTGTAATAGTAGCTGGTAATCACAGACAGCTTGGGCTCAAAAAAAATTGCACACGCATATATTTCTATAGACACTATCAAGACAGGTTGTTTGCAATACCTGCAACAATGACAAAATGTGTTTGTTCAAAATCACACTATCTTGAAACAAAAGTATTAAGTGTGTTTAGCTTTTAAAAGGTAATTTTCATCCATGTGCTTTCTAGGAAGCTCGATGATGCAAACAAAGCTACGAAGGCATCGGAAGAGGAAGCTAAAGTTAAAGATGTGAAAACCCAAGGTGACCCATCCAGCAAAGATTTTTTTTATGTAGAATACCTGCAGAAGGTGAAGACGCTTATCAGTTATGGAGATGTGCCACGTATAAAAATAAAACACGTTCTAGGTATGTTCTTATTTCGGTTTTGGGTTTTTACAAAGATCAGTTGAAGCCATAGGAGCATGCTGATTAACAGAGCTTGAAAAAAAAATATATATATATATATAAATTCCACGTGTGGCCAAACGTTACGTCACGATGTACTACTTCCAAATGTTAACTGACAGGTCACTATGGGACGCCATGCAGGACAGGTTAATTATGTGTACAAAACCGGACAAAATTTAGGGGTCGTAGGGCGGGCCCGCCACTGGCAAAACCAATTCTGTCAAGCTGGGCGTTTTTCCCTGTCCACAAAACTCAATTCTTTCAATCTCTGTCCCACAAAACTCAATTATTGTGAACACAAAACTCATTCTGTCAATTCCGTCTGTCCCACAAAAACTCAATTTTGTGAAGCCACAAAACTGGCAATTCGTCAATCCTGTCTCCAAAAAACGCTCAATTTGTGAACACGAAAATGTCAAATCTGTGCAAATCCCTGTCCCAAAAAAACTCCAATTGCTGT
>NW_014578657.1:97588-100553 GCF_000485595.1 Priapulus caudatus
TGTTCACCTATATAAAACCCTTAGACAAGACACGCTCAATTTTGCCGCCCGCTGCCTAACACACACACTCTCCAATTCTTTCTGTGCTAACAATAATCCCAATTCGCTGTCCTCACAAAAGTCATTTTGTGCACAAAACCCTCTCACCTTGTGCACAAAACTCGAATTCTGCTCTCCACAACACACTCATTTTAGTCAACCACAAACATCAATTTTGTGAACAAACAACAACCTTCAAGCTTTGATGAACACATAAATCAGTTCTGTCAATCCTGTTCACACAAAACTCAATTTTTGTTTTGATAAACTAATAAACTCAATTTTGTTGTAACACAAACTTTCATTCTGTCATCCGCGATCTCCGTCGGCGCCGAACGTCCACAAAACTCATTCTGTTCAATTTCTGTCCCCAAAACTTTCAAATTCTGTCAATCCTGGGATGTGTCCTACAACAACTCAAATTCGGCGTCAATTCCTGTCCCACAAAACTCAATTCTGTCTCAATCCGTCCCCACAAAACTCATTTTTGCTGAGACACAAAACTCGAATTTTGTGAACACAAAAACTCCACATTGTCAATTCCTGTGCCCACCAACAACTCAATTTGTTGAACACAAAACTCTAATTCTGTCAATCCTGCCTGTTCCCACAAACTCAATTTGATGAACACCAAATCAGATTCTGTCAATCCTGTGTCACGCAGACTGCAAATTTCGGCCACACCTGTACATAATCCTGTTCCCACAAAACTCAATTTTCCGCTGAACACAAAAGCTCTTCCGGGTGCAACATCCTGTCCTCACAGAACTACAATTCGGTGTGAACACAAAAACTCTCAATCGATCATCTCTTGTCCCACAAAACTCGAATTCTGTCTTACAAATTTGTAATCCTTTTGTAACAAAAATGAATTTTGTATGATTCAGATTTTAATTATTGGATTTGGTGCAACCAGAATTGATTTTAGTGCGTATAAACTGTGGGACAGGATTGACAGAATTGAGTTTTGTGGGACAGGATTGACAGAATTGAGTTTTGTGGGACAGGATTGACAGAATTGAGTTTTGTGTTCACAAAATTGAGTTTTGTTTTCACAAAATTGAGTTTTGTGGGACAGGATTGACAGAACTGAGTTTTGTGTTCACAAAATTGAGTTTTGTGTTCACAAAATTGAGTTTTGTGAGACAGAATTGAGTTTTGTGCACAAAGGTGAGTTTTGTGCACAAAATTGACTTTTGTGAGACAGAATTGAGTTTTGTGAGACAGAATTGAGTTTTGTTAGACAAAATTGAGTTTTGTCAAGTTTATAGGTACAAAAATGGATTTTGTTGACAAAATCGAGCCATGTCTTACTTGGCGCCCCGTAGCCACAGACCACTTGAAAATATATATCTGTAAGCTGTGACAATTGTGTATACTTGTGCACAAATAACTGTTAATCCTAGCAATATGTATCTCATACTATTAATTGTGTCAATACTGGCCCTACGATCATACTATATGGCTTCTCTGCTAACGTCCTTCGTGTTACATACACTACGTGCATTAAGTTAATCCTTTTCCATTGATATTTTCAGGTAATAATGATATTGTATTAAAGGATGAATTCATTATCTAGCAGATACGTGTGTATCATATTAACTTGACATTCGTATATTGTACTTTTTATGCCATTTTGTCTTTGATCGTAATCCTTACTTAATATTTTCTTCAGGAGTGGGCATAGCAGCACATAGGTCCATACCGACAGCTATTTATTGTTTTCTGAGGTGTATGGAACCCGTTGAAGATCTACGGAATATTGATGTGAGTTTTATTCACGTTTGCATCGGACCGCCAATAGCATGTGAAAACATTGTCCGGCAAAGATATTCAAAGCGTGAAAGCATAAATATTCGCAGCAGTTTCAATTGATGAAGCCAATCCCATGTGTAACCGGGAATGATATTATTCTATCTATTATACGTCAATGTTAACATCTTTTATTTGCTTCGTGACGTGCCGACTTTATGTAGAGATGGCATCTCGTGTTTTCTTTCAGCATGGTAACGCCCTCGCACGGACGGTGCTGTATGCGATCTCCCTAGGCGGCGACACAGATACAATTGCCTCGATGGCAGGATCAATCGCTGGTGCATATTATGGGATAGAGAGCGTGCCGTCGATGTGGCAAGACAGGTGTGAAGGAGTGGAGTGTGCCACCTCACAGGCAAAGGAACTATACCACCTGGCAACCGGAGACACGTGTACTTGTCATTAGCTGATAGATTGGTCCTCTTTGACAACGTTTTTGATAGCTTGATCATTTCTAGCAATTTGAGAACTAGTGCTGACTCTCAATCGTTAGCATGTGGTTCTGTGCTCTCGAAACATCTTTGTCTAGAATCATTTAGCAACCAGTTGTAGTTGTCAAGCCTGTCGTAATGTTTTCCTTTATTGTTATAATTTTAGACCATGACGTTTACTTTAAAGGCAGAGTTTACTCTAGGTTCTAGGGTTATTTTCAGCTAATTTATACGGTGGCGCAGAAGGCTCACCACAAATACAAATCCCACAACACAACTGCAAATCCCACAACACAACTGCAAATCCCACAACACAAATACAAATCCCACAACACAACTGCAAATCCCACAACACAACTGCAAATCCCACAACACAACTGCAAATCCCACAACACAACTGCAAATCCCACAACACAAATGCAAATCCCACAACACAAATGCAAACGCCACAACGCAAATGCAAACGCCACAACGCAAATGCAAATGCCACAACACAAATGCAAACGCCACAACGCAAATGCAAACGCCACAACGCAAATGCAAATGCCACAACGCAAATGCAAACGCCACAACACAAGCAAACGCCACAACGCAAATGCAAAAGCGACAACACAAGCAAACGCCACAACGCAAATGCAAAAGCGACAACACAAGCAAACGCCACAACGCAAATGCAAAAG
>NW_014578658.1:0-16301 GCF_000485595.1 Priapulus caudatus
ATCGCAAAGTATTACCCCGACCAGATACATACTCAACTTAGTATTAAACAGACAGGATTTCTCTAGTGATTACTATCTCTTACTAGTACCTGACGAGGTTTTAACTCCTAGGCTGATACACTACGATGGCAATAGAATGTGCCCATAATTGGATCCGGACGACGCTAGACTCGTTGCCTGCCGATCCTCCAAAACACAGTTGCAGCGTAGGTCTTGGTTACTCTAGATACGCTATCCCCATGCGCGACACTAGCCCAGCTGCGGCAACAACAAAGCTTATCGGTTAATCTTCCTATTTAAACCAACGGTAGTACCTTGTAGGTGCATACGACATTTGATTGTTGCAATCTGTGTGAGTGTGACGGTGAACATGGAGAATATGATGAAGTGTTACGAATAAGATCCGTAGCTCATGCTGGCGTAATATTTATACATTGAATTTAGCGAGCTCAAGTTTATTATGTCAAAAGGTTTAAAAGACCAAGTTTGAAGAAATAGGGTGCTGTCCACGTGATCTCTCAATCCACAATAGCTCATGTATTTGATAATTGATTTATGTACTTTATTTGATTGGCTGTAGCGTGGTGAAGTTGCTGACCCCAGCCTATATATGAGATGTAGGTAAGCGGCACCCAGAGAAAAATATATCATTTTAAGGTGTCAACATTACGACTATGTGCCTAAGTTTAGATATAATTCCAGCCAGATTTAGCTAACTTTGGTGCTGAATAAATTTGACGTGAAAGTCCCACTTTAGTTCAATCGAAGTTGTACACCCAAATATTTTATACTACTATTAGCACGTTGGGTATAGTTATCAATATAATCTCAAGTATCATAATTAATTTTTTATACCAATGATCATAGTATTCGTTTTTTCATACATTAAGAGACAATCTATTAGGTCCAGCCAGTTCTTGACATGTTTATAATTTCAACGATTTACCTTAGTTTAAAGGTCGTATTATATTCGAACTTGTGTAAATATTAGTATCATCAGCAAAGACGCGAACCTTGAAATTGAGGCTAAGGTAGGTCAATTTACAATATATTAGAAAAAGCAGGGACCAAAGTTAGATCCGGGTACACCACAATGAACATCGAAAATGATGAACATGATATCATTTGATAGATACATACTGTTCCGATTTGAAGATGAGCTAATAAAAACAGACTAGAGTTGTTCTCTTACACCATGTGCTCCCGCTTAGAGAGCAGTATATCATGCTTAAAACAGTTGTCAGCCTTTGACAACGTCAAGAAAATATATCCACACGAGAGTTTTCCTTCTGGTCATTGCGATTTTAGGGAGTATCGTATAATTCTGATATTGCCAGTGCCGTTGAATGGTTCTTTCGAAATCCAAATTGATAAGTGAGAATATATCACAGTTCACTAAGAAACTCGTTAAAGTCTATTGTATATTGAATGTTTTCAAATATTTTGAGAAGGGTGATAGGGCAGATGATGGGGCGGTCGTAGTTTGAAGGGAGTATTAGGGCAGTTTAGGCTTTATAGATTGGGATATTATTTGTTGCAAGTTTTCATAAGTTAGGAAATACACCATTTGATAGGCAGTCATTGTATTATTCACATAAAATTGGGCAACATGAGTTTTAGATATTTTATAATTTCAGTTGGAACTGTCATCACGGTCCTGGGGCGCTTTTTCTATGATATCTAGCGTTTTTAGTATATCTAGTATTTCGTCACAGACAATGGCGTTTACGAAAGAAACTTCTATGAGTTGCGGAGAGAAGATATTCTAGAGTATCCTCAGTTAGCAATTGGTTACTTTTGAGCCATTTTTCAGGGCCCACTTTTTTGATAAAACAGTTAACGTTTGCCATATTTCAGTCATATCAGTAGTAGGAATTTTGTCGTTATTCAGTAATTTATCTGGTATAATGGCGGTTTTATTTTTTAGATTGATGATGCTATTTATAGTATTCCATGTCTTTTTCAAGTTGGATTTGTGTTGCAGGAGGTATTGTTGATAGTATCTCTGTTTAGAAAGTTCTTTTATGTGATTCAATCTATTTGAATATTGCTTGTAAAGTTTTTGTTGAAGAGCGGTACCATGCAGATGGTGGGTTGAGAACATTTTTTTCCTTGTATTTATAGAGTTTAATATACCAGTGGAGATCCACGGTTTAAGGTGGAGTTTCCTTTCCTTACGTGATAAGAGTCTGTATGGAGCATGGGTGTCAATAGTTTCTTGATAGATATTAAGTAATTTGCCAAATGCAGTATCCGCATCAGCAGCATGGAAATTGTAGTTCCTAATTTTAGTAGTTAGATCATTAGTAAATTTATTTGAATCAAAGTTCTTGTTATCTCTGATCTTAACTTTTTTATGGACTAGTTTCAAGTTAGCAGATTTCACTAGTATAAATATGGGGAGGTGGTCAGAGATATCATGTACAATAATACCTGGTACAATTTGGCTGTGTTTGTTATTCGTGTAAATATGATCAATTAGGGTTTGGCTGGTAGATGTTAAGCGTGTTGGCTTTGTAATTAGAGGAATACACTCATTGGAGTAAATCATATTAAGATAGTTATTCGTAAATTTACTAGTTTCATGTTTTAATAAGTCAATATTGATATCCCCACAAATGAAGTAAGTGGTTTTCTTTTTATTAAGTAAAGCTAAAACGTCCTGTAATTCTTGTTCGAAAGGTTCAATATTATGATTGGGGTGTCTATAAATAACCCCAATAATGCAGGGCTTCTGTGAATTGTTAGTAACAATTTCAATCCATAGACATTCACAACTGGTTAAGTTTAGAGTTGGTTCTGATATAATAGTAAAGCTAAGTCTTTTGTTAATATAGAAACCAACACCCCCAGCATTTGTAGTTGAGTTTATGGATATAAATGTAAAATTAGGTATATTTACACGCTGAAGTGAAACCTAAGCCTCTTGCTGTTCCTGCATTTTTTCTGCCAGCGTAGAACATGTCTCTAGCATCACGCCTCACAAATTTCACAATGATAGCTGGATTAGCCCCAGATCTAGGTGTTGGTAGTCTATGCGAGATGCTGATATCATCATTTTTTAGGGGAACCTGCATTTGAGTTGCCAAGTTGAGAATGAGGGTGTTGGTACATTCACGCTCAGTTTGCGGTATCCCTGAGACTTCGACAGTATCCCTGCGACCGTACTGCTCGAGGTCATTTGTTGCAGCGTTAGTTGAGAGAAGTTGTCTCTCTAGCGATGTCACTGTGGATTTCAATAATTTGTTTTCATCCTCAATAATTTTCATTTTGTTGAGGGCCTTTTCTAGGTTGGTTTTCATTACATCGTATAGACTTTATGTCCCCTATATCCTTGTTAATTACAGAGAGTCTACCATCTAGAGTTTTTCTCATCTCCGTTTCGATGTGGGCGATGTTAGAGGTTATGCGTTGTTCCATACTGAGTAGCAGAGCTGAAAAGTCGTCCTCTTTTTTCCCCAATTCGTCTTCCGAGTCATGACGTACGGATCTCTTGCTGCGTGACATCGCTTGCTTCTCAGGTGTTATGATCCGATGATACGATGACTCTCCAATCGATGATATAAGACGATGAACGGTGATACGTACGGTGATGTTCCAATGATGTGTTGCCAACGATGAACGGTGATACGAAATCTCTACGCTATCTCTATGTAGTGAAACCTCTTGTAGGGGCAGCCATATTTGATTTATGCTTCGAGCCAAGCAAAATTTTTTATAACTTTTCTTTGGTTATAGAAGCGGCGATTTTGATTCCTTTATAGATGTATCTTATCTTTATAGTGATATGATGATCATATATTGACAGAATTTCAGTAAATATGAGTTATTTGGCAGATATTGAGTAATTATACAGGAGAACTAAACAAAGACAGTGTTTACATGTATTAGCGCCCTCTATCTCCCTATTATCTATGTGTAACATGTTGCAACAAGCAGTCAATATAGTCTTTGGAAAATATTAGATGAAGGTTGCTGTAAGTCACAAAATGTAATTTAAATTCCGAGATAAATTTTAAACGTCAACCACCATCCGCAGCGCCATCTAGCCCAAAACATCAGAATTATTTCACGCGAAAACGGGTGCTTGTCAATATTTTATTATGAATTGTTTATGTATTTATTTTAATATAATATTATACGTTAATATTAAAGATTATACAAGCGTTTCCTGCATGCCAATATTGAGCTATGTTCATAGCCTATCGTATTGTAGCGTTTCGTGCTTTCTGGCGACACCCGATGGCGCCACCGGCCAACACCTAAATGGCTAGCACACAATCTTAGGTCTATCACTCACCCGTTGTGCCCGGAGACGTTGTATTGGCCGTGATCGTCGGCCCCCGGACCTCGCTAGCCACCCGAGCGCTTTGGAAGCTACTGCGCTCCCGCAATAACCTATTCAGTTGTGCTCAGGTCCTGATGCGTCGTAGTTAGTCAACAGTGCAGGACGAGTAACGACACGTATGCACACCGCAGGGCAACGCCCACCCCCTGCCCGCTAGACTCGCGTTACGATGTATAACAAGTGTATACTACGGTAAACACAGAGGTTAGACACACAGTATAGACTATGAACGCAGCTGAGCAAAAAGGGCTACAGTACAGTAAAGTATCGACGGCTTCCCCTCCCGTGCAGCCGCGCACGCAATAGACTAACTCCCTCGCTATTCGTGCAGACTCGACACGTTTACTTTAGGCCTAGTACTGTATTATTCACTCACCCCACAACGACAGGACAATACGGGGCTTACTCACCGAACGGCCGCTCGAGGCAGAACGTGGTGGGGCTCACTCTCTCTTCCTCTCTCTCTCTCACTTTCTATCTTTCTCTCTCTCTCTCTATTCTCCGTCTTCCAATGTCTTCCAATTCTATCTACGACGCTCTCTCCTTCGCTCCTACCCGCGAACTACCACGAGACAACGGCGAATTCCCGCCTGTCACCTGCAGGCCTACTGTTTCGCCGATCTCTGCGCTAGAGGGGTACCCACTGCATCCGCATGGCTGTTGATGTTACAATCGGTAAGCAAACCCCCCGACAAAACAGACACGAAGACAAAACAATTAGACAAGACAAACATTCACCCATCTCCCCATCTCCCGGTACCCAGGGGGCTACACCCCCACCGCTCTGGGAACCCGAGGGCCCGGTGCCACCGCTACAGTATGCTGCTTGCACTGCTGCTATGTTGAGGCACGTCCTCTATGCTCTCCTGGCAACCGGATGCATGGCATCGGTCGCATCAAGACACTTATCACCCCATGATGAAGCCACCCCTACCCCAACCCCCCGCTGTGATCAGACTCGATCACAATACATAACGCACAATTATTTGTTACAGCTATACGCTTGTCACAGTATTTGGTCCTCGTGACGTGATGCCAATAACCTCAATTAAGTTACAGTTCGTGCCTGTATAACTCTCAGCTTATTACACGTAGACCGGAGTGCATGGTCATGTGAGTCAGTACTGTGACATGACTACCTAATCGATGCCAAAAGCAGTCGATCGGCATATGGTCCATGTAACTCATACCAGACATATTACATATCAGAGAGGTTTAGGGTTGAATGATTTTTGGTGAAGCCGTTTGGCAGATTCAGAGGATTGGCAGGTTTTAGGGAGATTTCTTTTAGAATGAGTACATATCAGAGATTTTGGGTAAATGAATGAATTTATGAAGGCACAAATTCGGAGGATGGGCAGGTTCTAAGCAGGTTTATACAGGTTTTATCCAGGCATATTACATTTTTCAAATTTAGAAGAAATTTGAAGGTCAGACAGGCTTTAAGCAGATTTGATCAGGAATTGAATTGAATTCATGGATTGAATAGAATTTAGAATCAGAAGAACTCGAATTAGAATTAGAAAACACCAACACCCTGCACAAAAATCCTACCATACTTATGATTAAAATAGTCAAAATATGCACCTACAGTTAAAAATCCAGGGTGGTGTTCGTCGAGGAGGCGTAGCCACACTCCATGAGTTCAAAAATGGTCTCGAAGACGGATGCTGCCGCACAAAGAACCAATGCCTCGTGCCGTGAATCAAAATCATTCTGCACACAATCGACCATATTATACTTTGTCAGATATCTACCGAGACAAAGCCACTTACACACCTCAAAGTAAAACTTGCTGTACATCTTCACCTCATCAATTACGGCATTCTTTCTTCTATCATCACACTCCACTCCACCACTCGCCACCAAATTCATGAATTGCGACAGACGGACGCTCGATCCTCGCAGGTAGTGCCACGGCTCTGCTCCCATTGCCTCCAGGTAGTCTGCACAGACGCGTCGGGACTCCGTGTAGGACATTGGGTGGATGTCGCCGGCTAGCTCACAAAATAAGCATCACAAAAAAGTCAAACAGGATTTTAAACACCCAGCCGCAGAAGGGAAGGATTGACGGGAGACAAGAGAGGCACGCTTGAGGAGCATCACCGGCATTGAAAAGGCACAACGGCCTTTTTAACCCGGGTGCTCCTCCGCAGTGGAATTGCAGGAGGAGGCCTCTCTTGTCGTGCCGGTCGCGGTGCTGCCACCGCGACGACAACTTCCCTACCCTCCCCAACTTTGGCATGGTGATCTCGTGCTCTTTTGTGATTGGTCCAATTGTTCCCGCGTTTACGTTTCTTGGACACAGGCCGTCGGGCTTGTGCTGCTGCTGCATCAGGATCGACCGTGGCTGCTGCATCAACTGCTGCCGCAGTCGCTGCTGCGGGCGCCAAGGCTGCTGTTTCCCCAATAACTGGCTCAACTACCGCCTCGGGAACACCCGCTGCTGCTACTGCGTCGACCGGTTGAGCTACGGCCACTGGCCTACCGTCGGCTTTGACTGCTCTGACCCGACGATTCTCTGTAGCGATCGGTCGCTCACACCTCCGCTCTTCCTGGACGGCCGTCGCGGCAGCTAACTCCTGCACGTGCCCTGCGAACCACACACGATATTCATCTGTACCGTAGCGGATGGGAGGAGCCCTCGTGCGTGCCATCAAGTGGACACGACGAGGGGGGAGGAGAAGGAGAGCGGCTAACAGGGGATCAAGAGCGGAAACGGCGTGGAGAAGCAACGGGATGGGAGGGAACAGGGCGGGGCGGGGAGGGGACAGGAAGGACGGGGCGGGGAACCCACTGTAAAAAAAAACGCCAACACCCTGCACAAAAATCCTACCATACTTATGATTATAATAGTCAAGGTATGCACTTACTGTTAAAAATCCAGGGTGGTGGTCGTCGAGGAGTCGTGCTGGAAAGAAACGACGGAGATGGCCGAAGCCATCTCTGCCACACTCCACGAGTTCAAAGATGATTTCGAAGACGGATGCTGCCGCACAAAGTACCAAAACCTCGTGCCCTGAATCAAAATCATTCTGCACACAATCGACCATATTATACTTTGTCAGATATTTACCGGGACAAAGCCACTTGCATACCTGAAAGTAAAACTTGCTGTACATCTTCACCTCATTAATTACGGCATTCTTTTCTCTATCATAATCATTACTATCCGTTCCAATCATTCCCAAATTTATAACTTGCGATAGGCGGACGCTTACTCCCTCCATGTATCGCCATGGCTCCGCACCCTTATGGCTCTTGAAGTGGTCGGTGGCGACGCGGCGACACACCATTGAACACCATGGGTCGACCTCTATCTGCTCGCACGCCGAGCAGGGCTGTTGTGTCCTGGAGATAAAATGACAACTACTTAGATAATTGATTACAGCGATGGTAAAAATTTAACGCTCAAAAGTTCAGTAAACTAATATAATGATGGGGCAACTGAACTGGATAATTAAATTCATGAAATCACGTTGTGTAAAACAGTAATGGGCGGCCTAGTAACGTATATAACAACCATCCATCCCCAACCCCCGAGCACGCACACGCGCACAATTAGGCCACGTCCCTGTTAAATCGAATTGTGTCTCGTTGATTTTAGTGTATTTATTATTTAATTGCTTCAAAAGTTACATAACACACCTTTTTGTTGAATGAGATTGGCATTAAATATCAAACGGAATGCTGACAGGACTTACTATTATTTAAATGTTATTATTATAATGATTATAAATTATTATTTAGATAGAAGCGATGATGAGGTTAAAATATGTTGAGACTAATCATGATAAAGAGGTAGTGTTAATAGGAGTGCAAAAGTAGGGAATAGGAAAAAAAGAATAGACATGTTATACTGTGAAATAGTCTCACACTCATTTATCCACTCCTTCACTAACCCACTCACACACTCACTAGTATTTATAAGTGTAAGTTGCGCACTTACAAGACGCGCTGCGCGAGGGGTCCAACACCCATCATGGTCATCATCATCCTCCTTTGGTGACCGTTGTTCGAACGGCACATGGTCACTGGGACTGCAATATCAATACAAACACACCATATATTATTCCGGAAAACAGTTTTATAGCAAAATATCAATCATTCACACGTTCACCAATTCACAAGTTAAAATCTAACTCTCAAACATTGATGGCTGATTAACTCTCAAACATTGACCTTCACACATTTCTCACCACATTTACCACATGGATAAGCACTGTCATCTTCTTGAACTACTTCAATTTTCTTATCACTTTTCTGCTTTGTCTTTTTCCTCAATGAAGCCAATTTTGGCCTCAGCGCAAGTTTCTTCTTCCTTGGAAGTGCTTCCTTGAAGACAGATAGATTATCACTAAATACTACTTTAGCATAGTAGTATGTTATCTTCTCAAATAAGTCTAATGCACATGCACATGCAATGTCCTCATCCACATTGCCTGGCATCCTGAACAAATCGAACCATGATTGTATGAGGTTCTCATTTTCTACAATAGTATTGCGACCCATTTGCAATACGGCTTCACCATAAAGATGAAAATTTGACGTGGTAATGATACCACGAAGCTTACTAAATATCTCCACAAAGAATGAAAATGTCTTATCGGTTATATTTGTCAGGCCACGTGTCATGCCCTGGCAAAGTGCAGTTTCCACAAGGCTCTTGGAACTGGCTTGTTTCCTGCACTATGGCGTCTGGTGTTATTAACTGTGACAACAGCACTTTTTCTGTGAATCCAATGTTCCTAGCTTTTGATGTACTCCCCTTCTTTAACCCTTCTCCCACTCTCCACGATAGTTTCGCCACAGCAGCACCTCCAAGATATCTTATCTTGGACTGCATGGCACCATCAAATTGTCCGCTTTGCTCTTAATATAGTCTTATACTCTCTTGAAACTTGAGCCTCCAAGGGCCTGTGGTTCTACCGTCTACCCAACATATCTCTTTGTAGTTGAAATTGCCCATTACTAATAAATGGCTATAGCCGTCGTTGCTCACGTCGCTTAGAAATTTGCACAGAACATCATTATTTGCAGTGGTATTAGACGGGCTTCTATACACACACCCAACAAATAGTTTATCACTCTTATCAAGCTTCACTCTGCACCATATCGATTCCTCAAAGTTAAGATGATCAAACTGATTCACTGGCACTGCTTGTAAATCGCAATGAGCATATATCACAACTCCTCTGTTACCGCTCTTGCCTGGTATAATCCTGTCGTAGTTTGCAATGTCTAAAACAAAGTCGTCCTGTGAACGTAGTCTGTTCTTGGGGAAAATCTCACACAAAGCTATCAACTCCGGTTGCTCAAGCACCACATACGACATCAATTCCGCGTGTTTATTAGTCAAACAATCAACATTTGTAAACATAACTTTCAACTTGTGCTGGTCAGTCTGAAATTGTGCGTTGAAATTATATATATTGTTATGGTTCTTCTTTTGTGAGTCATTAACCAAAGGGCTGGCCCCCCTTGTCAGCCTTGGGGTGTGGGAGTTTTATCACGTTGCCTCTTCTAATGACATAGTTCCCATCTGGATCAGAGGCTCTCTTGTCTTGCAAGTCTTTGCGCAAGTTCCTGTATGCTGTTCGCTGTTCCTCTGTATAATCTCGCCTAATCGAAATTTTGTCAAAGGCAAAGCCTCTTATTAGGTTATCGTTCCGTCTTATGTGCAATAAGAAGTGCTGATAGACGCCACAACGAAGTAATTGCTATTAGTTAACTAAAATTACTAAAATACTACTAAAATACTATTCTTCGTCTCGGCAGCACACAAAAGACGAGATAGTTGGTTGAGTTAGTTGGTATAGCGAAATTTACAACACTCACACTGTGTAGCAATTAAACAAACGGAAAGTTTTCGCCTGAGATTTAAATATTTCCAGCTTATTAAATAATTCAATGAAGTTAAGCCTTACTTAAAGTTAAGACTTACTTTAGAAGAGTCAGTAATATTGTTTGATTTACCATACAGAATAAGAGTACGGGTATCTGATAGTCTGTATTGTACTGGGGTTTTAGGTGAAGACTTCGGGTTCTCGTAGGTCGACAGCGTTGTCTCGTAGATAGCAGTAGAGAGTAGACGTAGTCGCAGCTTCGTTGTTAAACTATAACTTTATTAGTAACACATGCAAAATCTATACATACATACGGCAATCTAGGTGGGTGATCCCGTCGTCTCAATCTTTCTACATCATGGTAGGTAACCCCTCCTGGGTAGGAAACGTCCGTAACTCGGTTCCTCTCTTGGTTCTTATATATCTCCCTGCCCGAGTGTCTCTATTTATATCATTTCCAAAATGGCCCGGCGACATCTGGATCCAACCGGTTCAATTATCGGCCGGACCTTGCGGGCTAGGAGGCGCGTCCCGTGTCATTAAAAAAAAACACGAACAACGAACAGGACAATTAGTCCCACTGATTCGCCTGGCTATAAGCGCTATCGGTTAATTACAACGCGCAATGTACACGTACACACAATACAACATCTGTTCCCAACTATTTTAGTTGAGTCTTGGTTTAGGCAAGCCAACTAAGTCAGGCTCACACGACTGTCAACAAGGAAGCAGAGGGTGTGAATAAAACCCGGACCCGGACCCGGACCCGGACCCGGAAAACCTACATAAAACCCGGACCCGGACCTGGATCCGGAAAACCTGCATAAAACCCGGACCCGGACCCGGACTACACACACACACACAACACAACACAACACAACGCAACACAACACAGCACAGCACACACACACGCGCACACGCACACACACGCACGGGCACAGAAACACGCACACACAACCACGCAAAACCGCACGTGCGCACGCACGCTCGCACATACACACACAACACATGCACACGCACGTACACAGAAACACATACGCGCACACAGACACACGCACACACAACCACGCAAAAACGCACGCACACACGCGAACACGCACGAACACACACACACACACACGTACACGCACAGACAGACACACACACACACGCACACACAACCACGGAAAAACGCACACACGCACAGATACACACATACTACGCACGCACGTCCCTCCCACCCAATACACCGACACAACCACGCAAAAACGCATACCCCTCACGTGCGCACGCACGCGCGCACACACTACACACACACGCACGTACGTACGCGCACAGACACACGCGCGCGCGCACACACGCACGTACGTATACGCAACAACGCACACACACACACATACACGCGCGCGCGCGCACGCACGCACGCACGAACGCAGGCTTCCGTGGCAACACAGCGACGTCGGTTCCTCCGCCCAGTCACGTGACATACCTGGGAAAACACTCGCGACAGCTGCTGGCGACCTCATCGACATGATCCTGCCCCCCGCCGCCCCACCGCCGCGGAAACCAAAAAATCTCCGTAAAAGGAAACGCCGACGGCGCCGGGCGCCGCCGACAACGACTACGACATCAATACCTGCTTGTTGTACCTGCGCGTGCAATAGAGAGAAAGAAGGAGAGAGAGAGAGAGAGAGAGAGAGAGAGAAGAGAGAGAGAGAGGAGGAGGAGAGACGAAGAAGAAGAGGAGGAGAGAGAGAGAGAAGAAGAGAGAGAGAGAGAGAGGAGGAGAAGAAGAAGAGAGAGAGAGAGAGAGAGAGGAGGAGAGAGAGAGAGAGAGAGAGAAGAGAGAGAGGAGAAGAGAAGAGTAGAGAGAGAAGAGAGAGAGACAAGAGAGGTTGGGCAGGACGGACGGAGGCGGGGAAAGTGCAGCAGCACACGCTCCGACTCTGTGCGCAGAGTACGCCCTGTGGCAGACGTACGCACACTACATACAGCAGACGCAACCTAGCGTGGCGGCAGCAAGCAGTAGCCGGCCAGCAGCAAAGCTGGCATTGACGTCGCCGGGGCAGACGGTATTTGTGAGATATTGCTGCTCGCCGGTTTGTTGCGGTTTTATATTATAAATGGCACTCGCACCGAGAGCGGGCCGATGAATTATGTATGCGTCGCGCTTTGTAACAGTGCCTTTGTAAGGGAGCTCCGGACGCGCGCAGGGGCCCCTGTATTATTGTTAGAAGGATCTCCGTACGCACAATGCCAGCATTGCAGGAAGCGTGGTTGACACGCGCGAAGTCATCTTGTTGTCTGGGTATGTACGCGGGCGGGGTGGGGGGGGGCGCTCCGATCCATTTGGTGCGTGTGTGTCTTCTATCTTCACAAACTTCTCTCTTGCGTGTGTGTGTGCCTGCTGTGTGACTGTGGGGTCATGTGTGTGGTGTGTGTGTGCGCGCGTTGCGCTTTCTGTGTGCCGCGACTGCATGCAGGGGGGTCGTCGTTGCTGTGACTGTGGTTGTAGTTGTGTAGTGTGTGCAGTTCCGGGTCCCGGGTTGTTATTGCAGGTTTTCCGGGTCCGCGGTTCGCGTTTTATTCACACCCGGAAGGCAGGAGCGTGAAAATGGGCGGGAAATTTCATCGGGTGAGCGTTTTAAGAATTCCTAGCTTATTTAAATAATTCTATAAAGCAGTAATTTTGCTTAGACTAGAGATATTACAACTATTAGGGGCTAGAAGATAAGATTTTGTCGTTAGTATCGCAGTACTTTGTAGGACAATTTCAAGACAAATTCAACTTAGCCCGACGAATAATGGTTTGAAGGCGAAGAAAGCCACCTGGAGACCCTTCCAAAAATCACGTCTGTCGGCTTCCAAAATCCTACCGCACCAACATCATTATAGTGATTAAGTACTTTTTGATTGTCTGGCATCGTCCCACCGCACCTCAGCGTAGTAGGAGGCACGAATTTGTATTTGCGTGAGGCTCTCATTGATAGGACTGAAGTCAAGATCTTTTGGCCTGCTAACCTCGCATTTTTTCCTGGCAGCAAAACAAGCTGCTATACTTTGCGGCGTCACAAATTTTACAATAAATATGGCATGGTTATAATAATTATAAATGGCAGCGCGGTTAGCTCCTGACGGTTTAGGGCAGTCGGTGCGGATACGCTGATAATCATCAGTCGTTCGTTGACCCTCATATGCTCGCTGCTCTGGCCACCAGATGTTTGTAGATTTCATTGTTCAGATTTGAGGTAGACCAGAGATGTCGATGGTGCTCCCTGCGGCCATATTGTTCTACAATACGATTATCCTAGCATTGGTTGCATTCAGGTTGCGTTCTAGTGTATCTTGACGTTGCATTTTAGGATTCTTGTTTTAATTCCTGCACTTACTTTTCATTCTGTTTAAGGCTCTTTCTGGTGTAGCGTAGTTTCTCGTATGAGAGAAGCAGGAACTCTGGCGGATTTTAATCTCGTTTAGTTCTTTTACTGCAGGGAGCTATTTCATTCTCTATAGGAATGTCTCACCTGCTGCATCAACACGTTCTATGGACGCCTTTAGTCGTTGCTCCATGCTTTAGAGAGATGACTCTACAGTCGTCTTCGTTCTCGGAATGGCAGCAGCGTCAAACGTCCTTTCGACGTTTGGAGCCCAAGGGAATCGCCCTGCCGGGTGATGATGAGCTCACGTAGGCTGAGTAGATGTAGTCCTCGTACGATAGTAGTAATACAGTGAGTAGATGAATCGGTTTGCTGAACTGAGTGAGTGGTGAAGTCCTCGTCAACAAGTCCCCGGTCAACCCAACGGCTGTTGCGGCGATATATTGTCACTTCCGGTTGTACTTCGTCTTTACCGATTCTTTCTCAGTGACCTTAATTCTGCCAGAATTTTTTTTTTTAAAATAGACGCGCGACTTGCGCCTCTATTTTCTACCACAGCCTCAGCGTATGGCGTTGGTGTGCAGAAAAACACACTGATTAGTATATAGTACGCAGTACCATGGTGATGGATCTCGTCCGGATTTCGTAGCTGCGTTCCGGAAGTGCCGATGGAGCAAGGCAAATCAATGGCGATAAATATGGTTAGGAAACTCACAGCTGTAGAACAGGTATGAATTTCAGTCGATCGTAGGTTGCAGGATCGTTCAGGCTTGTTAGGTGCACAACTCAGGGATGCGGCGTTAGATGTGCTGATATCTTTACGGAGCTGTTGAGTTGGAATCTGTAGGTGTGAGTCGAGCAAGATTCTGTGGCGAGTTATAGGATTGATGTTTGGAGAGAAGACGAAGCAAATTACGTTCAGTCGCCGCCATCCTTTCTAATCAAACGCCTATTGAAATCCAGCGGTGCACCAACTACGCACGTCGATGACCTGGTCATACATCGAAAGCTCATCTGGTTGAATGGCGCGGGAAATTGACCAGAGTAAGGCTGCCAGTCCAGCTGGTATGTCATAGCTTTCACGTCACACTAGCTACACCCTTCGCCGAGCCTATCTCTTTACTGATAAAAATGTGTTCGAACTCGTGGCCTATCGTAGGACTTATGTTGTAGTGCGATTTGAAGGTTGAGGAGTCGATAGCGGTGGTAGCGATGCTAGCAAATAGCAGATTGTAAGCAAAGTAGATGCTAGATGTAGTGAAGAGTCGTTCGGCGGATATTTGCAGAGGTCATGTTAGTCAGGTTCCAAATGAGCACAGGGAGTTCGCAGATTAGTTGTAGGTAACTCTGTCTTTTTACTTGGACACATATGCAAATATATACAACTATTACGGCAACCTAGGGAAGCCATGGCTATAGGGTCCGCGTCTCGTCTCACCGCTAATCTCCTTTACATGAAATTTGCCTCTCATGAATAATATTTTTGCTCTCTCTCTCGAGCGCCCCATTTATATGTCGCATTCTAAAACGCAGAACACTCACCACAATGCCAAACCAGTCTTTCGTCAATTACCGAGCCGGGCCCCTTGATGGGGCTAGGGTGCGCGGTGCGTCCCGAATAGCGATGTCCACACGATCATCCCAATAAACAACAACAATCTACCAGGGCCAGAAGCCACAGCACAATTAGTCCCACTGTCTTCATCGTATTGGTTTAGAAGCCTCTTGTTAATTCAGCCCGCAATATATGCTACAAATCACGACATTACTTTTCTTAGATATATCTGCCACGTGTCTAAAGCGCGGGGGGCCCATGCATAATTTATATTTAAGTATTCTGTTTGATTGTCTGGCCATGGTAGTAGAGGGCCACGATTTTGTTTTGGAGTGAGGCTCTCGTTTGATGAACAGAGCGGCTGGTCGAACTGACAGCCAAGATCTTTGGCTTCACGCGCCGCATTCGTTCCTGGCCAGCAAAAACTCTAACATTGCGGGATACCAAATTTGTACAATATCGCGCAGGGTTAGCTCCTGACCGGGGTTTAGGGAGTCGGTGGGATACGCTGATATCATCAGTCGTTACGTTGACCCTCATATGCTCCGCTGCTCTGACCACCAGATTGTTTGTAGATTCATTTTCAGTTTGAGGTAGACCAGAGATTTCGATGGTGTCCCTGCGGCCATATTGTTCTAAATCGTTAATCGTAGCATTGGTTGCATTCAGGTTGCGTTCTAGTGTATTTACCGTTGATTTTAGGATTTTGTTTTATTTCTCAATTACTTTCATTCTGTTAAGGGCTCTTTCTAGGTGTAGCTTAGTTTCCTCGTATTGAGAAGAGAGGAACTCTTGGCTGATTTTAATCTCGTTTAGTTCTGTATGCATGGGGGCTATTTCATTCTCTATAGAATGTCTCACCTGTGCATCAACACGTTCTATAGCCGATTTCAGGGTCATCCACAATGCACCGCGCGCTGGAGTAGTTCCGGTTTAGGTGAGCACGGTGATGTCATTCTTTGAGAGGGGGGCGGGAACAGCAGAGTGCACGTGCATTCTGTTTTGGGGGCGCGGGAACGGCAGAGTGCACGTGTGCATTCTGTTTTAGCGAGTGAGAAGTGAGCACGGTGATGTCATTCTTTGAGAGGGCCACTAGAAACACTTCGTCGTTCGAAGATTCGTATTCTTAAGGATGCCATTCATGTACGTACCACAGATCATATAGCGCCATAGGCGCCTATGGCGCTATATGATCT
>NW_014578658.1:18614-21351 GCF_000485595.1 Priapulus caudatus
GGTGTGGGTGTGGGTGTGGGTGTGTGCGCGCGTGTGTGTGCTGTGCTGTGTTGTGTTGTGTGTGTGTGCAGTCCGGGTCCGGGTGTTATGCAGGTTTTCCGGGTCCGGGTTCGCGTTTTATTCACACCCGGAAGCAGAGGTTGAAAATGGGCGGGAAATTTCCATCGGTGGTTTAAGAATTCCTAGCTTATTTAAATAATTCTATAAGCAGTAATTTTGCTTAGACTAGAGATATTACAACTATAGGGGTAGAAGATAAGTTTTGTGTTAGTATGCAGTATTTGTAGACAATTTCAAGACAAATTCAACTTAGCCCGACGAATAATGGGTTGAAGGCAGAAGAAACCACCTGGAGCCTTCCAAAAACACGTCCGTCGCTTCCAAATCCTACCGCACCAACATCTTTATATTTAAGTATTCTTTTTGATTGTCTGGCATGGTAGTAGAGGGCACGATTTGTTTTGGTGAGGCTCTCATTGATAGACTGAAGCCAAGATCTTTGGCTGTACCCGCATTCTTCCTGGCAGCAAAAAACTTATCTTTGCGGCGTACAAATTTTACAATAATATGGCATGGTTATAATAATTATAATGGCAGGGTTAGCTCCTGACCGGGGTTTAGGGAGTCGGTGGGATACGCTGATATCATCAGTCGTTACGTTGACCCTCATATGCTCCGCTGCTCTGGCCACCAGATTGTTTGTAGATTCATTTTCAGTTTGAGGTAGACCAGAGATGTCGATGGTGTCCCTGCGGCCATATTGTTCTAAATCGTTAATCCTAGCATTGGTTGCATTCAGGTTGCGTTCTAGTGTATTTACCGTTGATTTTAGGATTTTGTTTTATTCCTCAATTACTTTCATTCTGTTAAGGGCTCTTTCTAGGTGTAGCGTAGTTTCCTCGTATTGAGAGAAGAGGAACTCTTGGCGGATTTTAATCTCGTTTAGTTCTTTATGCAGGGAGGCTATTTCATTCTCTATAGAATGTCTCACCTGTGCATCAACACGTTCTATGGACGCCTTTAGTCGTTGCTCCATGCTTAGGAGATGACTCTCGTCGTCTTCGTTCTCCGGAATGGCAGAGGTCAAGTCCTTCGAACGTTTGGAGCAAGACATCGCCTGGCCGGGTGGATGATGGAGCTCAGTAGGCTGAGTAGATGTAGTCCTCGTAGATAGTAGTAATACAGTGAGTAGATGATCGGTTTGCTGAACTGGTGAGTGGTGAGTCCTCGTCAACAGTCCCGGTCAACGCCAACGGTGTTGCGGTGATATATGTCACTTCCGGTTGTTTACTTCCGTCTTTACCAGATTCTTTTAGTGACTTAATTCTGGCAGAATTTTTTTTAAATAGCGGACTTGGCCTTATTTTACCACAGCCTCAGGTATGTGTGTGATAAAAACACACTGATTAGTATATAGTAGCAGTACAGGTGATGGTTGCTCCGGATTTCGTGGGTTCCGGAAGTGCCGATGGAGAAGGAAATAATGGGGTAAATATGGTGGGAAACTCAAGTGTAGAACAGGTATGAATTTATCGATCGTAGGTGCAGGATGTCAGGCTTGTTAGGTGCACAATCAGATGCGGGTTAGATGTGCTGATATTCTTTACGGAGCTGTTGAGTTGGAATCTGTAGGTGTGAGGAGAAGATTTGTGGAGTTATAGGATGATTGTTTGGAGAGAAGACGAAGCAAATTACGTTCAGTCGGCCATCTTTCTAATCAAAGCCTATTGAAACTCCAGCGTGCACCAACTACCACGTCGATGACTGTCCATACATCGAAGCTCATCTGGTTGAATTGGCGGGAAATTGACCAGAGTAGGTGCAGTCAGCTGGTATGTATAGCTTCACGTCACACTAGCTACATTCGCGAGCTATTTTACTGATAAAAATGTTTCCGAACTCGTGGCTATGTAGGACTATATGTTGTAGTGCGATTTGAAGGTTGAGGAGTCGATAGCGTGGTAGCGATGTAGCAAATAGCAGATTGTAGCAAAGTAGATGAGATGTAGTGAAGAGTCGTTCGGCGGATGATTGCAGAGTCATGTTAGTCAGGTTCCAAATGAGACAGAGTCGCAGATTAGTTGTAGGTAACTCTGTCTTTATTACTTGACACATATGCAAATATATACACTATACGGCAACCTAGGTAACCATGCCTATAGGTTCCGCGTCTCGTCTCCGTAATCTCCTTTACATGATGTTGCCTCTCATGAATATATTTTTGCTCTCTCTCTCCGAGCGCCCATTTATATCGATTCTAAAACGGGCAGAACCTCACCACAATCCAACCAGTTTTCGTCAATTACCGGCCGGGCCCTGATGGGGCTAGGGTGCGCGGTGGTCCCGAATACGATGTCCCACACGATCATCCCAATAACAACAACAATCTACCAGGGCCAGAAGCACAGCACAATTAGTCCCACTGCCTCGTATGGTTAGAAGCCTCTTGTTAATTAGCCGCAATATATGTACAATACGACATTTACTTTCTTAGATATATCTGCCCGTGTCTAGTCCATGCATATTTATATTTAAGTATTCTTTTTGATTGTCTGGCATGGTAGTAGAGGGCACGATTTGTTTTGGTGAGGCTCTCGTTGATGAACAGAGGGCTGGTCGAACTGAAGCCAAGATCTTTGGCTGTACCCGCATTCTTCCTGGCAGCAAAAACTCTAACATTGCGGCGTACAAATTTTACAATAATGGCAGGGTTAGCTCCTGACCGGGGTTTAGGGAG
>NW_014578658.1:21947-22887 GCF_000485595.1 Priapulus caudatus
ATTTTTCCAAAGCATCCTCAAGTTCCTTAATTTTGGATTCGATTTCTGGAAGATATTTTACCACTGCTTCATCACAACATTCCACATCTGTTGTTATGTAATCATGACCAACTGGGTGTGGCGTAAAAGTAGGTTTACTGACAGGTTCACTGTAGGCTAAGCGTCTTGCCACTTTTTTCCTTGGCAAGGAACTTTGATTGGCCTCCTTCAAAGGTGAGACCACTGGCTTGCTCGAGTTGGCACTATGCCGAGGAGTGGGCTGCTTCTTGAAGCTGAATTCTGTAGGGACATATCCAGGGTGAGACTCCGAGGTTTCTTTTATTCCTAAAAAAATAATTAACTCGAACTCACACAACTCAAACCCGACAAAATAAATAAATATTATTTATTGGGTCGAAGGTATGGAAGAGAGAAGTACACAATAAATGAAACAGTTTATCACCTATATCTAATGACTTTGTGGGAAACGGGTATATATACTGAGGGTAATTACAATATCAATAGAAAAAAGCGATCAATTTGAAACAACTTACATGTTATTAATTTTTTTCATGTAAATGTATTTGAGGTATATGTTCGGATATGTATTTAGTCTGTATGTGTTATCTTTAAAAAAAAATACTATATTGTATTATGGCATTCAATGTTCTGTGTACATTGTATTTGTTGTGTGAGCCATGACCAGATGGCCTTGTTTTTATGAATAAAAGACTTGACTTGAACTTACACATTTTTATCAATTGTAAGTACTTCTGGGATTTTAGAAGGGAAAAAGGGGCGGGGTCAGGTAATGTTTATATACTATGTATGTTTATCTCTTACATAAAGGGCGAGTCTGTTTTTGTGTCTGTCTGTCTGTCTATCTTCTCCCCCTCCGTAAGAGGTCACCCCCAACATATATATTCTGAATCAGCATAACGCGACGGCGACGCGACGACCA
>NW_014578658.1:23880-35446 GCF_000485595.1 Priapulus caudatus
TCTCTCTCTCTCTCTCTCGCAAGTAAGTACACATGACACTCTAATATATACAGTAATTACATAGTTCAAATAAGAGTATACAACCGGGGAATCATATCTCGTTAGTTGAGCCAATCAAGTTACCATTCTGGTGTGGAAATACATGTACACCAAGGGAGGGAGGTATGTTGCATGTTTTAAAGTAGGTCACTTTGACCTACATTTTGACCTTTTACTTTCATAATGCAGAAAAATTGACCTTTGGTACCTCCTACACTATGTATACAAGCTAGGTTCACAAAATTTGGTTTCTAGTCGTATCAACTATCATGTGAAGACAGAGTGCCACTTCACTAGAGAGTTTTCACTATTGGGCTTTGGAAATTGACCAAATATGCACACACTGTAAATACTTGGGCTGCTATGTCTTTCATTGACAGTTTGAGTTCCCCGTCAAGAATGTGATACGTCTTTATCCTCTGGATTGCACGCTCAATGTGAATCCGGACATTGGAGATTCTCTCGGAAACGGCTCCTTCACCTGCACTAAGCTGTGGTCTGTCCGCCCCTTTGAAAGCTGGCATGTGCAGTTTAACCCCCATATCACTAAGGATGCCCTGCACCAAGAATCCTCGGTCTGCCATCACTGAACCTTTCTCCGTCTCCAAATTTTGTAGCAAATCTGCTGAATCTGAGGTTATAAACTTGTCAGATGCTCTCCCACCATACATCCTACTTACATAGGTGATGCCTAGCTGTGGGCTAATGCCAATCAAAAATTTGTAGGTATTGTGATGTTTGTAATTTGAAAATAACTGTTTCCTGACATCCAATTTACTTGGGTTCTGTACAAAAAGTTCTGTACAGTCCAAAATCACCCGGACATCATCAAATGAGCCCATAGCTGGAGATGGGTTTGTCTGGGTAACCGACTTTGATGGCAGCTCACAAAGCATTTTCAGATCAGTGTACATCAGATTTACCCAAGTTGTTACTATGGATGATACACTTCCAGTTGAGATGTTGAACCTCTGTGCTAGATCTTCTGTCAAAAGTCCCACTTTCAGTCTGACCATTGTCAAAAAGAATTCATCGATAAGAGAAAGTTTCCTGTCTGGTCCTGGTTTTGTGGTGAAAGACTTAGTAAAGTGCCCTGTCTCCGCAGTTGCACTCCCTCGCCAGTACTGCATGTTCCTGGCACGTGGCTCCAGAAATTGAAATAATGCAAATAAAGTGTCATAATTTGTAAAACCTGTCCAAAACTGGATCCGCTTCGGGACGGGAATCCGCTTCGTTACAATAAATGAAACAGTTTATCACCTATATCTAATGACTTTGTGGGAAACGGGTATATATACTGAGGGTAATTACAATATCAATAGAAAAAGCGATCAATTTGAAACAACTTAACATGTTATAAATTTTTTTCATGTAAATGTATTTGAGGTATATGTTCGGATATGTATTTAAGTCTGTATGTGGTTTATCTTTAAAAAAAAAAATACTTATTGTATTATGGCATTCAATGTTTCTGTGTACATTGTAATTTGTTGTGTGAGCGCATGACCAGCATGGCCTTGTTTTTTATGAATAAAAGACTTGACTTGAACTTACAACATTTTATATCAATTGTAAGTACTTCTGGATTTTAGAAGGGAAAAGGGGCGGGGTCAGGTAATGTTTATATACTATGTATGTTTATCTCTTACATAAAGGGCGAGTCTGTTTTGTGTCTGTCTGTCTGTCTATCTTCTCCCCTCCGTGAAGAGGTCACCCCAACATAATATATTTCTGAAATCAGCATAAGGCGACGGCGACGGCGACGAACCAAAAAATATAAAAAATAAAAAAACTAATACAAAAATCTTAAAATTAAAATTAAAATTATTTATTATTTTAATAAACGTTCTGCGCGTGGCGCGCTATATAACCCTCCTACTGCATACGCGAATTTTCGCGCGGTGTTTGCATTTTTACCGGTATTTTTGTAGCTGTGTTGTCGAATTACAGCGACAATAAACGAATTATTAGCCTTCGAAGAGACACGAAGCGTCGTAGACGACTACCATATAGGTATAAAAAAAACATTCGTGACGTTTCGTTTCACCGGTCATAGCCGGTGACCTATGAGTGATACCGCGCGTAAATTAATTAATTAGACTAATTAATTAGCACGTAATTAATTAGACTAATCGTGCTTCAATGGACAATAGACTCAAAATTCAGAGAGATTAAGGCTAAGACATGTGACATGATGTGTCTATAATAGCTAGAATTTATAGAATTGTAACTCAAATCGTTCGCTCCATATCATAGTTAGTATACCTACACGTTCCTACCGGTCATAGCATAATAACGGAAGTGGGCGGGGTTTTTATTCTTCAATCACAGGTCGGAGCAATTCCTCTGTTTAGACGCATGTATCAGCATGACGCGACAACCATTTTAGGTTAAAACTCTTGCTGCTGCTTTTAAATAAATTGCTGTAAAAATGCTCTATGTATAACGATAATATAATAAAGTAATATAAACGCAGCATATTATACGAACGTACACAATAATCTGATGGCTGACCGTAGCCTTGGACGTTTTGGTTAGAATGGGTTCGCGGCCCACCTGTTTCTGACAAGCGGTGCGAGTTTAGCGGGCTGGACCAGTCTACTTCCTGGCTAGCATTGGTTTTATAATTTTATGACGTAATGGCGATGTCACGTGCCGATGGAAACGGCTGTGATTGGCCATTTGTAAAGTGTCGCCGGCGAAAGTCGCTGGAAAATAGAAACGTTTCAAAATATTTTTGTCATCGAGGTTGCCGTCGGTCGTCGTCACACACACACCCGGAGCAATTCCTCTGTTTAGACGCATGTATCAGCATGACGCGACGACCATTTTAGGCCCAAACAAAATCAAAAAAATACAAAAACTACAAAAATCTCAAATTAAAATTAAAATTATTTATTATTTTCATAAATGTCCGCGCGGTCGCGCTAGTATACCCTCGCTACTATCGAGTGCATGTTGTTTGCATTTTTACCCCGGGCATCGCCGGGTAGCCCAGCTAGTAGTACTAGTAGTAGACTAGTAATACTAGTAGTAGTAGTATATCTATATGTTTCTCGAGTTCCTGTGGCCAGTGTGGGATAGTATTTCAACTAAGTGAGATTGTAATTTAACTGAAGTGAGCATGCATTTCATCGGTTTATCATCATAACCACACGTACATATACTAATGTACCGTACCCCCTTTGAAATGGTCGGAACAGATGCGATGCCAAGATTTACAAGTCCAGTCATCTCGACGAATCGCAGAAATCCACAGCCTGTGCTGTTTGGTGCCCTCGGCAGGAAATCTGTAATAGGACCTCTTCTCTCCAATTGACTTGTCTTTGCCGCTCTGATTGTGACATCCCGGCACACAACAAAAACTCCCACCTGCCTTTGTTCTTCCTCCAAACGCTCTATGGCCAGTGGACTGACTGGTGGAACCACATGTTTCTGTGTTTACATCTCCACTGACCTCGGCAGCCATTACCGCGGTCATGCATAAACAACCGGAACTACTCCAGCGCGCGTGGGATGCCGGGATACCCTGAAAGACCGTATGGACGCCTTTAGTCGTTGCTCCATGCCTAGGAGATGACTCTCGTCGTCTTCGTTCTCTGGAATGGCAGAGGTCAAGTCCTTCGAACGTTTGGAGCGAGACATCCCCTGGCCAGGTGGATGGTGGAGTTCAGTAGGCTGAGAAGATGTAGATGTAGATCTAGAATTAGATGTAGTCCTCATAGATGGTAGTAATAGAGTGAGTAGATGATCGGTTTGCTGAACTGGTGAGTGGTGAGTCCCCGTCAACAGTCCCGGTCAACGCCAACGGTGTTGCGGTGATATATGTCACTTCCGGTTGTTTACTTCCGTCTTTACCAGATTCTTTTAGTCACTTCCGGCTGATTTTTTTTTAAATAGATAGCGGACTCGGCCTTATTTTACCACAGCCTCAGGTATGTGTCTGATAAAAACACACTGATTAGTATATAGTAGCAGTACAGGTGATGGTTGCTCCGGATTTCGTGGGTTCCGGAAGTGCCGATGGAGAAGGAAAGAATGGGGTAAATATGGTGGGAAACTCACAGGCAGGGTTAGCGTTAGGGTTAGGGATACAGATAGGGTGAGGGTTAGGGTTAGGGGTAGGGTTACGGTTAGGCCGCTTTTTCAATTCATATTCTCGTTCTTTCCGCATATGCAGTAACAAACACATCAATATTAATACATAGCAATAACACATGTTTTAGTCTTCACATGTATTTCCATTTATTCGTTATTTACACTGTACTCTTTCGCCATATCAGTCATCAAATTCCCGTACATCATTCTTCGCTGCCCGTACATTTCGCGATACATGAACTCGTCAAGGACCGCTGGTAACATAGTCTTCCCCACGCCTTTCATGCACTTTATCCTCGCCTTCGCCGCACTCCATAAACCTTCAATGGTGTTCGTACACACACCTTCTTCGGAAATAAACTATTTTTTGTGGCATACCGTTTCGTGCCTATACCCCATTTCGCCTAAACACTTGTAACTTGCAAACTCGTCAGAGTAAATGGTACTGCCGAGTTTTACATGCCTTTCTATAAGCGGAACTAACGTGGTGCGTTTCCTATCCTTGACAATGTACACGACGCATTTCTTTGTATGTCGCTCTACGATGCCGAATACCCATTGGTTTGCTGGCGGAGCCTTGCTCTGCCCCCCCCCATGCCTGCCGCAGGCTAAACGGCAGGAGGATATTATGGGGGAGCCCACATCACCGGGGTCTTCATCCTACGACTCCCTAGCTACCCTACACCCCTATTCAATCATCATTCGTCCCATACCATCTAATGAGGCACACACGCTCACACATATACACGTCACGTCATGTTCATTGATGCAGTACACGCCTGTAAATCAAAGCCTATTGAAACTCCAGCGTGCACCAACTACCACGTCGATGACTGTCCATAAATCGAAGCTCATCTGGTAGAATTGGCGGGAAATTGACCAGAGTAGGTGCAGTCAGCTGGTATGTATAGCTTCACGTCACACTAGCTACATTCGCGAGCTATTTTACTGATAAAAATGTTTCCGAACTCGTGGCTATGTAGGACTATATGTTGTAGTGCGATTTGAAGGTTGAAGATTTGAGTGTAGGGTCTTGTAGAGTCGATAGCGTGGTAGCGATGTAGCAAATAGCAGATTGTAGCAAAGTAGATGAGATGTAGCGAAGAGTCGTTCGGCGGATGATTGCAGAGTCATGTTAGTCAGGTTCTAAATGAGACAGAGTCGCAGATTAGTTGTAGGTAACTCTGTCTTTATTACTTGACACATATGCAAATATATACACTATACGGCAACCTAGGTAACCATGCCTAGGTTCCGCATCTCGTCTCCGTAATCTCCTTTACATGATGTTGCCTCTCATGAATATATGTTTGCTCTCTCTCTCCGAGCGCCCATTTATATCGATTCCAAAACGGGCAGAACGTCACCACAATCCAACCAGTTTTCGTCAATTACCGGCCGGGCCCTGATGGGGCTAGGGTGCGCGGTGGTCCCGAATACGATGTTCCACACGATTATCTCAATAACAACAACAATCTACCAGGGCCAGAAGCACAGCACAATTAGTCCCACTGCCTCGTATGGTTAGAAGCCCCTTGTTAATTAGTTGCAATATGTGCAATACGACATTTACAGTGATTTTACGATGTAGCTTACCTTCGTCGCCGTGTCATGTCTCGTTCTTCTTCCTTATATGCTTCCTCCTGTTAGTTTCATCTGCTTCTCCGCTGCTCTTCTGTTAGTTTTTCTTCTTCTCTGTCTTCTCATCTAAGGTTAGTTCCTCCATCTGCTGTTCCTCGGCTGCTACATCTTCGTCTTCCTCCGCTGGGCTGGGGGATATCTTTGGCCGACTGGTAGAGTCCTGTCCTTTTCGTCTTCTTGCTCTTTCGCACTATTAGCTGGCTCGGGGGATTAGCTGGGTAGAGGTAGCGAATGCAGATCGAAAATCATCCACCAATTGTTGTACTGGGGTTTTAAGGTCTTGTAGTCTCCTCGAGACACGTGGCTAGGGGTTAGGAAGCTATAAAGCTTATATAAAACCCTTGGTTTCAGGAATAGGCCCGGCGGGCCTCTATCCAATCTAAAACGTTAAATCCGACCTCAAATTTGTTCAAAGTCTATCGCGATATTAAATAGATCCAATAATTTCTATTGCTGGTTCGAAAGATATAGGCTATATCCGTGTCAAATAAAAGTTCATTTGGAAGAAATAGATTGTAGCAAGTAGCAGCGTAGAGCCTCGCAGATTAGATGTAACTGACGTTATTAGTACACTCGAACACATATACATAATACAACAGCCTAGGTTTCGTCCATATTGGAACCCGTCTGGCATCTCTCCTCTCCGGCTCTCTACATAGTGTGTCTCTCTACTTGTAACTATATATCTTGTGACTATCTGGCCGGCTTTATATAGCGACCAACGAGAACTGGATTAATTCGGCGGGAAACCCGTCTGTGAAGCGATGCTGCCGTGCCTGATTTAGTTCAGGAAGGACCGTACGACATTGTCTTAAGCTCTAAGGACCGCATTCTTCCAGCATCAAAGCATGAATCGATTAAATAATAAGAAGGCGAGTGGAAAGACGAGGACGAGAAGGAGGAGCAGGAGAAGAAGAAAAAGAAGAAAAGGAAGAAGAAGAAGAAGAAGAGGAACTTCGATGACGACGACGAAGGGGAAGAGGAAGAAGAAGAAGATTTCTGCGGGAGTTGACCGCGTAACTATGATTAGGTTTGGCATTCATGTCGGTGCATCGCTGCGTCGGTAATGGGTCCCAGCGCTCCCCGGGGAAGAATACGACGACAATAACGACTGAAGATGGCGATCATGCCGATAATACCGAATGAAAATAAATAAAAGATGAAGAAAATTAATTGGGATTTATTTCAGATGAACTGTTAACTGTTGTAGCATTTAAACCACCAACTCGCTTTATAACATACTAATGGAAATATTTCATTGATCGTTATTGTATGTGTAACCTACGACGAGCTACGACGGCACGGACGGGAACGCCAAAGCGGTTACGTCACTGCCTCTGGCCACCGGTCAAGTATGGGACAGAACTGATATCTACATAGTACGACTGACCTAGCGGAGAGAGAAGAAAAGCAGCTGAAACAATAAACAAAAGGAGGACGACGGGTACGCCTGTTGACCTAAGGCGCTAAGGTCGACCGCGGACGGCGGGCGCATAAATAAAGGGAATGGAACAGAGTAAAAGGGAGAGAGTGTGCTAGGACCAGCCGTGACGAGGCGGGCTGAGACGGCTCCGACGAGACGGCTTGTATACGTAACTATGGTTTTTCTTGGTATGTTAGTTTGGATTGTACAGACTGTTTAGATTGTTGTTAGAGTAAATAGTATAGAGTTCGGTCGTGATAGTATTGCTGGTTAATAGTATAGGTTAGCGGGGTTATGAGTATATGTGTCGCGGGGATGGATTAAGCGGGACGTAGCTGTTCACAACGGTAGCAACAGCGCTTGTAGGTAAGCGCTGGGTAGTCGTTAGCATCCACGACGAATTTATAACGATTGGAGATTGAGATCGAAGTGTACTGTGATGGAGAGATATTAATTAATAAATGTTATGCTTGTAAGTATTATCTAAATTACTGTGTTGCGTTGTCTATCACGTACTGGTTGTTATATCCTCGAGCGGGGTTTATTCCTTCGCAAGGTACTAGAACATAAATACGATCACGCCGTCGCGCGGGGCTTAATTAAAGAAGCACGCGGTGACATATGTAATAATGTAGTGTTTTTTAGTGTGTTTCATTGTATTGTGTTGTGTTGTGTTTTACGGTATTGTATTGTATTGTATTGTATTGTATTGTATTGTATTGTATTGCACTGCATTGTATCCTATTGTATGATTGGGTTCGCGCAGAGTTCAGCTGCTGTGCAACGCCGTTCATTATGTTAGAAAAGTTTATTATAATGAGATTTTATAATAGTGAGGTGCATGCATTGAAAGCGGAAATGAGGTGACGTGTTTCTGGCGCCGCTGTTGAATGTGTGACGTCACGCAGCTGCTGTTTTTATCACGATGGCGTGGTTTAATCGTGATTGGTGAGCAATTATTAAGTGTATATATTCTTTCATCGCGCGCGTGAACGCGGAGGTTGTAATAGAGAGAGCCAGTCGCACCAGATCGAGATTGGTGATCAATTATTCAGTGAATAATCTTTCATCGCGCGCGTGAACGCGGAGGTTGTAATAGAGAGAGCCACTTGCACCTGCTGCTGTTTTTTTGCTGCTGCTTTTTGGCTGCTGTTTTTCATCGCCGGTTTTGTTCGAGCGTGTTCATCCTACGCCACAGGTAGGAGAGTCAGATGTGTATGTGCGCGTGCGTGCGTGTCTGTGTGCGCGTGCGTGCGTGCGTGCGTGCTCGCGTGTCTGCGTGTGCGTGCGTGCGTGGGCAGACAGGGCAATGGTGCGGGGATTTGCGAATTATTTTTAGTTGCTGTTAAATAAAAGAATCTCTCTACGAAATGTTCGATATATACCCTTTCAATAACGTTAACGCCAGTGCAAAAAATCTGCTGTGTCAAGCCCGACATCGCTAAATCCACCACGCACAAGTTCAAACTTGAATAGACCATTGTTTAACAAATTACGCATTAGAAATCAATGATATTTTAAGTTACGATTTATATATTCTTTATTCAAATATGTCTGATAATGATGTTTATTAAATTTGTACCATTTACCATTGAATAAATATTTTTGTGACTTAAAAATACTCTACCTACTTTTTTATTAAGACCTCCACCAGATCTAGAGGTCATCTTTTTTTTAAACTTGTTTTGTTCAGACAAAGGTTGTCGACGTCTGTCGGTCTGGTCGATAATATATATATATATGTTTGTTATGTTGCCTAGCCCACGAGGTATAGTACTTATGCCCACGAGTACTTATAGGTATATATAATTTATTCTATTATTTATTTATATCGTCTCTACGAACCACTCGTGGGCTAGGCAACATATCAAACAGACAAATGCTAGCTGGCGAACTCCTGGTAGGCGGGTACATATATAGCGATGTATTTATAAATATATAGAAAGATAGAATGTAAATTATGATTTATTCCAAAAGACGAATTTTTCGGCCATGCGGCCTTGATCACAGTTCACGCACACTAAAGTGATTCTATTACACTTAAAAACGCTAACACAGCCAATGGAGTAAATATCTGTTCAAAATTGTTCGAATTGAAATTCATTCGTCCCTTGAGCCTCGACACCAGAGCTGACACTGAGTATATGAAATTTCGTATAAGTCGAGAGAGTAATGTCAGAAGCGGATCCAGAAGTGAATTCTAGGGGGGGGGGCGCCCGAGATTTATAACGCAATAATTCGGTGGTCCAAATAATTCGATCAAAGACAATGCGCGGTCGTGGTATGGCGGCATAAATATATGGTTGAGGTTTGAACGACATGATAAACCATACAAAATTATCACGTTTGAATTCGCGTTCTTGCTGTACGCGGTATATATATATATTATATATATATATATATAATGTTTACATTGCTTCACATGCCTTGGGAGTATAGTATAATATCGAGAGGGAATTCGCATAGTTCGCTTTCATTCCGTCATGATAGTATATAGAATATAGAATCGTAGTATATATATATGATATAGCAGCAAAATATACGTATATATTAGTAATTATGAAGTATTAGTAGGCCTAATAGTATTATATAGTACTGTCCGAAGGGAATGCAAACAAATTAGTTTTTAATCACTCCTGGTACTGTAATGGAGTTGAGTGGAGCGGAGGTAGAGTAGAGGTTGAACAGAGATAGAGTAGTGGTAGAGGTAGAGTAGAGTAGATCAGTGGTAGAGTAGTGGTAGAGTAGAGGTAGAGACAGAGTAGAGTAGTGGTAGAGTAGAGGTTGAACAGAGATAGAGTAGTGGTAGAGGTAGAGTAGAGTAGATCAGTGGTAGAGTAATGGTAGAGCAGAGGTATAGTAGAGTAGAGCAGTGGTAGATGTAGAGTAGAGTAGAGTAGAGGTAGAGATAGAGTAGTGGTAGGGTAGAGTAGAGTAGTGGTGTAGAGCAGAGGTAGAGTAGTGGTAGAGCAGAGGTAGAGTAGTGGTAGAGTAGTGGTGTAGAGCAGAGGTAGGGTAGAGTAGTGGTGTAGAGCAGAGGTAGGGTAGAGTAGTGGTGTAGAGTAGAGTTGAGGTAGAGTAGAGTAGAGGTAGAGCAGTGGTGTAGAGTAGAGTAGAGGTGGAATAGAGGTAAGGTAGAGTAGAGTAGAGACAGTGGTAGAGTAGTGGTAGAACAGGGTGGAGCTAGAATAGGTGTAGGGTAAAGTAGATTAGAGCGAGAGTATTGCATAACACAGCAGAGCGTGGTATGGTTTAGTATATAGTATAGTATCATATTATAATGTATTCATCACTGACGGTAGTATCTGCCACCTGCTGAGATGGTGCGCGGACCCACGCTACCGGTCGCCGTCATCATATCGCAGTTATCGACCACACCTTCTATCCAGATGTAACTGAAGCAGGGCGCGAATTCGAGACACATGGTGGCGCAGTGCAGCGGGGAGCGCGTCGTGATGGGCGTCGTTTCCATGGTAACGTTACGTCCGAGCTCGTCGCCGGCGGACAGTCCAGTGTCGCTGAAGGTCATTTCTTTTAGGTGTTCCTCTGTAAGAATGGCAGAGATTGACACGGGTAACACTACAGCAATGCGTGGGTTTGTTCTAAATTAGGGAAATATATGTTATAATTATATGGTTTAGATCGAAAAGAAACGCTTGTGCCTGCTTCGTCTGCACGCCCGTAAAGGAGTGGCAAGATCACCGCTGAGGTAAACAGTCCACAGAAACTCGGTTAACTTTAATTTCACGCGGATGCTGTGTAATTCGGATGCGGGTGTGGAGTCGGATGCTGTGTAATAATATATGAATAGCGGACAACCCCCCCCCCCTTCGGGAGGGTACTCGTGTGACTCGCGAGCATGCGCACGGCAGCCCCCTCCCCCCCCGCGCGCTCTCTCACCCACCTGTCTGTATTCTGTACACCGAACTGATGCTGTAGGCGCCGCATATCAGCGAGGGGTCTCCGTCGCACGGCTGGTCGCAGACGCTTTCGTCGAGCTGGTCGAGCAGCCCGTACTCCGTGCCGCAGCGACACCGCATCCGGTTTGTCACACCGATGAACGTGTAGCGACCGAGACCAGCGCAGTGGCCGAGGCAGACGAGCGGCGTCAGCACGCCAAGTAACAGATCCACGGTGTCAAAGTCGTAGACGTTGTTGTGCAGTGTGTCGAAACAGCCAATGTACGTCAGTTTAGCAGCGCCACCTGTAGTAGTTATAGACAAACAACCGTTCATCTGTCTATCTATCTATCTATCTATCTATCTATCTATCTATCTATCTATCTATCTATCTATCTATCTATCTATCTATCTATCTATCTATCTATCTATCTATCTATCTATCTATCTATCTATATCTATCTCT
>NW_014578658.1:38412-39375 GCF_000485595.1 Priapulus caudatus
TGGCGCACAATCTCCATCTCCGAATCTACTTAACCTACGGGAACAGAGCTGCTCCGAATTTCGGCGCATAATCTCCGTCTGCGAATACTCGTAACCTACGGGAACAGAGCAGCTCCGAATCTCGGCGCACAATCTCTGTCTCCGAATCTACTTAACCTACGGGAACAGAGCTGCTCCGAATCTCGGCGCACAATCTCCGTCTCCGAATATACGTAACCTACGGGAACAGAGCTGCTCCGAATCTCGGCGCACAATCTCCGTCTCCGAATCTACTTAACCTACGGGAAAAGAGCTGCTCCGAATGTCGGCGCACAATCTCCGTCTCCGAATTGCTCCGATTGTCGGCGCACTATCCCCGTCTCCGAATGTCGGCGCACCATCCCCGTCTCCGAATGTCGGCGCAATATCCCCGTCTCCGAATTGCTCCGAAAGGATAAGTTCCCTTCCTCCCTGGAAGGTGGTTTCCTTCCTGTCCTAGTCTGAGGTCCTAGTGAATCAGTCTGGTGACTGACTACTTTCGGGCGCTTTCCTGCCGACTTTTATACTCTGCCAGCTGGTTACCCCGATAGACGCTCAGGTGTCCCGGGACAGCAGCAGTACTTAGACTACGTGCGCGTTAGACTTGTGGCACTATTTTCTTTATGTAAATCTATCAAAGCTGTTTTTATAGCACCGAGAAATATAGCATATCACATGTTGAAATTTTAGGAGTATTAATAGTGACAATTACATAGTTATACACTATTCTAACACTTTTATAGTAATTATATCTGAGAGCCTTTGTTTACAAGATGGCTGCCTCCATACTCGTTACTGAGTCATACAGTCGGCAGTGAAAATGACTATAATATACACATATCTCTATAGCACCCGCTGAATATAGATGATAAAGCTAGACAGTCTGCAGCCCGGTATACGCGCGAAGCGCGAACAGCACCACCTGGTGGTGCCTTTAGAGACAAT
>NW_014578658.1:42093-44398 GCF_000485595.1 Priapulus caudatus
TCCCTCCCCTCCCCCCGGGGGTGGGACGATTACTCCATGGATAGTCACTCCCTCCCCTCCCCCGGGGGTGGGACGATTACTCCATTGATATTCATCCCCATGGGCGATTGCCACCCCCGGCCTTCCTCCCCCTTTCCTCCTGGATAACTACTCCCTCCCCCACGGAAGATTTTTCGGGGAATTAAAGTAAATTCAACACGATAATCTAAAAACACAAATGAAACTAAAATCCTTAAGGCCATCGCACACCTACCCAAAAATCGGTCCGATTAAAAAATCTCTTCATCGGTTGTAAAATCGGCTCATCGCGACGCCTTCCTATAAACACCCGCACACCTACGATAAAATTGATTATTTTGTACTGCAAGGTGGCGCCATCTTTCCTGGAAAATGGCGGCCGTCAATTTGCATCAAGTTGCTGTGTGTATTCTAATCATTTTGAAGCGTTTACGCCGGCAAAGAAATAGAAGACCTGTAGACCTACACTACACAGAGGTTGAAACATTAATTTCTTTCAAAATTTACCTACAATTCCGAGCTTTTCTGAAAAAAGTTGAGAGTTTCTGCTCTTTTGTCTCTGTTGGAGTATTCTGAAGAGGATGTGTCAAACAGGCACGGCGCTAAAGCCTATAATTCGATTAAATCTCCCTCAATTTCGTTCGTCCACGCTTTGTCTATGGTAGGTGCCATTTTGAATGTCATGTGACACGCGCACGTTCAGCTATTGGCTGTTCAATATTTATTGTAGAGGATTTTTCTGAGTTCACGCGCACACCACAAAATCTTGTCGGATTACACAAAATCGCTTCAAAATAATCGGTTCAAAATCAAACATGACAACAAACATTATTTTCTTTTAAATACGGTTAGGGTTAGGGTTAGGGTCACGTATTTTCACAGACACGTGATTCGTATCAACCAATGCGATTTCGGAGGTATGCAGGCCCTGGCTGCGTGTGTATAACTAAGCCCTATATTTCCCCGTCGTTGAATTTCTCTTCCTGTAAACGTAATCTTGTACTGTGACCTATCAGTAGTGCTCCGAATTTCGGTGCATCACAGATGTAGCATTATGACGGGTAAATACTAACTGCTCCGAATCTCGGCGCATTATCTCCGTTTCCGAATATACGTAACTTACGGGAACAGAGCTGCTCCGAATCTCGGCGCACAATCTCTGTCTCCGAATATACGTAACCTACGGGAACAGAGCTGCTCCGAATCTCGGCGCACAATCTCTGTCTCCGAATACACGTAACCTACGGGAACAGAGCTGCTCCGAATCTCGGCGCACAATCTCTGTCTCCGAATATACGTAACCTACGGGAACCAGAGCTGCTCCGAAATCTCGCCCCGCGCGCACAAATCTCCGGTCCTCCGATATACGTAAACTACGGAACAGAGCTGCTCGCGACTCCTCGGCGCAACAATCTCCGTCTCCCCGATCATACTTAACCTACGGGAACAGAAGCTGCTCCGAATGTCAGCTGCACAATGCTCCGTCTCCAATTGGCTCCGTAAGTGTCGGCCGCACTATCCCCGTCTCCGGGGGAATGTGAGCCACTAATCCCCTCTACCGATTCGCGCTATCCCGGTTCCCGAACTGCTCCCCCAAAGGATAGAGTTCCCTTCCTCCCCTGGAAGTGGTTTTCGTTCCTGTCCTAGCATGGCCGTAATTTGGGGCGGGGCCAAAGCGGCCACGTCCCCGCGCCATTTCAAGGGGCGCAAAAAAGCAAAGGTAAAAAAAAAACGCAAAAATGGCAAAGGAAAAAAACAGTCTGCCTACATTTTGGCTGTAAACTGAAAGTGATCGATTAAAGCGTCCGGTAAAAGTTCAAAGTTCTTCGCGAAGGAAGTGACTGCGAGGCATATAAGTCCCTTCCAAAAGCCATAATGGCTATGCGGGGTTGCAGTGGGAATCTAACACCAATATTAATAAACTTCATTTGCAGCAGATACCTGCGTGCCCGTGCGTGGTGGGGGGGGGGGAAGCCTTGTGATGCAAGGATAACTCGCATTTAATGTTGTGGATAGACGAAGCATCAAAGGGGAAGAGAGAGAAGTTAGAGAGAGACGGGCGACAGAAGAGGAGAGAGCGCGGGGCGACCAGAAGAGAGAGAGAGCGGTGAGCAGAGATATATATGATATAATATAGCGAGAGATGAGACGGAGAGAGAGAGAGAGAGAGAGAGAGAGAGAGACAGACAAGAGACGCGCGCGGGCGACCACAGAGGTGAGAGAGAGAGAGAGAGAGAAAGAGAGATGAGAGAGAAGAGAAGAGCGAGAGAGCGGAGAGGAGTGCCGC
>NW_014578658.1:45252-47131 GCF_000485595.1 Priapulus caudatus
CCCCGTTCTGCGCCTACCGTAGTGTGTATAAGAGTGTAGCCGGGGTTCGATAAATAGCAACCCCGTTCTGCGCCTACCGTAGTGTGTATAAGAGTGTAGCCGGGGTTCGATAAATAGCAACCCCGTTCTGCGCCTACCGTAGTGTGTATAAGAGTGTAGCCGGGGTTCGATAAATAGCAACCCCGTTCTGCGCCTACCGTAGTGTGTATAAGAGTGGGGTTGCTATTTATCGAACACCGACTAGCTAGTCGCGAGTGCCTGTGTCAACCACCATGTTTGAGTAGGAAACGTGTGATATATTTGTTCGTGCAACTTTATATATTGTGAATAATTGAAGGCATTCGGTGTGTATTTACTCGACAGACAGTGTGGGTTACAGTACGAGCGAGCGGTAAGTGTTTGTGTGACTTTATACGTGTCGTAGGGGGATAAGTGACAGACAGACAGGGTCCCCGTAGCCCCAAGAGACGGTATTGCTAGGGTTAGAATACCCGTATATACTGTGTACATTGACGTCAGTCACACAGCCTGGTCGGGTTAAGGGTCCCGTAGCCTTTACATGAGTTGGTGGCGTGTTGAATTCAACTCTCAAATCTCAGTTTACTGTGTAAATATGTTTATATATACTATTACTTATAGCGTTTACAAGTTCTTTGTGAATATTTAATTTTCCAACTATTATTATTTGTTTATTTAACTTACTAAAGTAAGCGCGGGAACCCGTGAGGGCGTTATAACGAGTCGAAATGATATCCATGTAAAGAACTATACGGTGATGCCAACGTAATAGTTTCTAGACGAGAATAAATAATTAACGGCTGATGGTAAAAGAATTATCATTTTCAATGTTGTGTTGGCTAAGTAACGTGCGATATACGTGTTCGTATAACTGTATCAAGACTTTATATTATAATACGTTATTACACGGAGTATCTAAATATAGATGTATAAGAAACACAAGATCGATACACAATAAGGTACATAATATAGATGTATGAGATATATACTATAGATGTAAGATAGATCTATATTCTGAAACTCGTGTTATCACTTCATTCATACATGTATGTATTATTTACATGTACCCTGCGCCCCACTTCAGCGCCCCCTCTGGGCGGTAGCCCGGTAGACCCTCTCTGGACGGCCCAGCATCCCACGGATCCGGGCATAGCAGCACCCTTATCACTACCCTCATGGATTTGGACTTGCCCTCCCTCTAAACATAGGGGAGGCAGCGAGCAATATCTTCACACATGTCTTTTTTTTATTATTTACATGTACTCCAATTATCATGATACACCTATGGCTATGACGGATGACGACTTAACGTGTGTTGGTGGTGTGAATTATACGCGAATATAACATGTATATATATTTTTATTTATTTATTTACGTTCATACGATAGCAGTGGCACGCTCGTGTAGGGTTTCTTTCTATACCTGTGCATGCGGCAGGAAGTGTATCTAGGTCACGCTGCTGGCGCGCTCTCTCTGTACTGTATTGCTACCGCCGTGAAGTCGTGTACATGCACGCACGCACACTGACTCGTGCACGCACACGAAACAACATACAACACAACAACAACAACACAAACAACAACACAAACAACATAACTACATAAACATAATATATATACGCCTAGTGAGAGCCCGAAACGGGCATTACACAGAATAATAATGTAGTACAAATATCTATCGCTATAAAGTTCATAGATCATCTTTTGTTCAAATTCTTTAGTCTTCGTTCACTTTTTCTTTCATACTGTTTGATTCTCTTTCTGTTGAAGCATTCACAAGTTGTATGCACAAGACCTATCTACTCCTGTCTGTTGTCTACAATATTCATCCACTGATCAAGAACATTGCCACACCTCAGAGC
>NW_014578658.1:47394-50362 GCF_000485595.1 Priapulus caudatus
CTGGTTGTAGACTTTGGTTTTAGTGTTTATGGTTGGGTCACGTGAGATGAACACTCTTTGGCGTAGTCGACTAAATGCACATGATGTTGCTTGGATACGAGCTGCAAGTTCCTCTTTCATAGAGCAGTCATTTGTTACATAGCTGCCAAGGTATTTGAAGCGGGTGACGTTCGCCAACTTGGTGTCAGCTATGAAGAACTCAGCTTCAGTACCAATGCACATGGTCTCTGTTTTTGCAGTGTTAATACGTAGTCCCATCTTCTTAGCAAGGTCGTTGTAAGCTGCGAGTAACAACTGTAGTCCCGCTGAAGTGTCACTGAATATGGCTATATCGTCTGCATATTGAGCCTCTCTGATGTACTCCGTAAGAACTTTGGTCTTTGACTTCAGTCTTCGAAGATCAAATAGATCACCATCATAGCGAAATCTGACCTTTACACTGCATGTGTGCTTGATTTCCTTTAATATAACATGACTAACATGACTATATAACGGTGCAACATAAATTAAAAATAGATTTTTCATGCAAGCAGTATATAGCTATCCGTTTGTTGTGCGTACACTTATGTGTGCGTGCGTGCGTGCGTGCGTGTGCGTGCGTGTGCGTGCGTGTGCGTGTATTTTATTTCCATCACTCCATCCGTCTGTCCGTTTATCCATTTATCCATCCACCCGTGCATCCGATTGTCCGTCCGTTCGTCTGTGCGTCCGTCCATCCATCCATCCATCCCATCCATCCGTCCGTCCGTCCGTCCATCCATCCATCCATCCATCCATTTAGGTCGGATAAATGCATGTAATCAATAATCAATTGCTGAACCGATCTCTCAGAAGTTCACCGACAGATAAGTACCATACTGCTGTACTGTTATACTGATATACTGCTATACTGCATAATAGCAGGCTTGAATAATAATAGATGATGATGATGATTATTCTTATTATTCTTATTATTATTCACTCCTGATAATATAGCATATTACTTATATTAGCGCAGTTGTTATAGTCAGTGTTTGTTTATGCAATTGAAAGTGAAACAGAAGATTTAAAGATGTTGTGGTAAGTGAGTTCATAACATGAATTTTGCTTACATATTGTTTTTTCTTTACCCATGGCAAGAACGTAGCAGTTTATGACAATTCATTGTATGCACGCACAGCGCAATCAGCGCGCGCGCGTGCGTGTGTGCGTGCGTGTGTGTGTGTGTGTTAATTCACAGCATGTGATGCTAATATCACTGATTAATAAAACCCTAAAACATAATCGTTAGCAAAAAAACAGAAATCGACACACACAATTGGTACCGTTCCGACAAACATAAGAATATAATCAATATAATATAATACCAGCGGCCCCAATAATGACAAATTAAAACAAAATATATATTTATAATAACATAAATATATAAAATTTGTCATAATTAACCCCTGATAATACTTAATACGCTCTGGATATAATGTAGCATGACACCCAACTTCAAAAAGTTGGGAGAATTTAAATTTAGACTCATAATACGATAAATACATTACTTAACTTGTGCCAGCATGCCCAGGAATTATGGGCAGAAGCAATATGAAGAGTCAGAGCTAGATGATGGGGAGCCAAAGAAGAAGCGTGATATATGGCGTACGTGCGTACGTGCGTGAGTGAGTCCGTGCGTGCGTGCGTGGGTGAGTTTATACGTGCGTACGTGCGTGCGTGCGTGAGTGAGTGCGTCCGTGCGTGCGTGCGTGACTGAGTTTATGCGTGTGTACGTGCGTGCGTGCGTGCGTGCGTGAGTGAGTTTATACGTGTGTACGTGCGTGCGTGCGTGCGTGAGTACGTGGGTGAGTTTATAGGTGCGTACATACGTACGTGCCCCTGCTTATAGAATAACTGTCAGTAGTCATTAGTAATATGAAACGCGTTGCAGTCAATTCTCGGCTATGAGTGAGTCTGATTAATACCCCAGCCTTAGCCAATATAGCTGGCGATCCATCTCTCCAGCACTCCTCATATACGCCTTGCTTAATCTGTAAAACCTGCAGCTTCTTCATAATTCACAATTAGGATTCGAGAATTTCCCGCGTGGAATCGTTTCTTTTTTCCCTGTGTTAATTTATGCAGGAATAGAATAGATGCTTCCTTCCTTATAACTCGGTATAACGTAAATCTACACTCGCCGGAGACACACGTAGCCCTTACAGCCTATCTGCTGTACATGAAACCATAAGCCCATAATACCACGGTAAATAAAATAAAAAATACACACACATGTATTTTTTATTTTGTTTTCTTCTAGCGCTCGACGCTTGCCACTCTCTCATCGTGCCTCTCTCGCCACTCATCTCTCTTCTCTCTCTCTCTCGCTCTCATCTCTCGGATGCTCTTCTTCTCTCTGCATTCATCGCTCTCTCCATCTTTCTCTCATCTCTCGCATCTCTCTCGTCTCGTCTCTCTCGATACTTTCTCTCTCTGCTCTCCCTTTTCCCTTCTCTTCCTATCATTCTCGCGCCGCTCGTCTGCTGTCCCCGGCTCTCTGTTCTGCTTCCTTCTATTTCGATCGCTCTCCATCACTCTCTCACCCCATTATCTGCTCACCTCGCTCTCAACCCCTCGCTCTCCTCTCTCTCTCTCTCTTTCATCATCATCTCTCCTCTCTCTCCCCCTCTCCTCTCGCTCTCTCCACTCTCTCGCTTCTGTTCTGTCTCTGTCTCTGTCTCTGGTCTCTCATTCTCTCCCTACTCTATCTCCTCTCTCTCTCTCTCTCCTCCTCTCTGTGTTTCCTTCTTCTGGTCTCTCTGCTCCCCCCGCTCTCCTCTCGCTCGTCCTCTTCGCTCTCTCTTTCATCGCTCCTCTTCCGCTCTCTCCCGCCTATCTCTCTCCCTGCTCTCTCCTCCTCTCCTCTCCTGTTCCTCTCCTCTCCTCTCCTTCCTCTCACTCTCTCGCTCGCTCGCGTCGCGTCTCTCTCCTCTCTCCTCCTCCTCAC
>NW_014578658.1:51131-54518 GCF_000485595.1 Priapulus caudatus
GAGAGCAGAGTTAGAGAGAGGCGGGGCGACAGAGAGAGAGAGAGCGGGGCGACAGAGAGAGAGAGAGCGGGTGACAGAGATATAATATAATATATATATAGCGAGAGAGAGAGAGAGAGAGAGAGGAGAGAGAGAGACAGACAGACAGACAGAACGCGCGCGGGCGACACAGAGGGTGAGAGAGAGAGAGAGAGAGAGAGAGAGAGAGAGAGAGAGAGAGCGGCGAGGAGAGCGAGAGCGCGCGAGGCGACAGAGAGAATGATTCAGATGTGAGCTTCAGTGTATTATTTCTTTGGCATAAATACACGGAACGTATCATAGTTACTGCAATGAAAAGAAAGAGGAGGACAATAGGCGCGGGAACGACTTGCGTTCAAACCCATATATATATATATGAAAAGACGACGATGCAAATGGACCTTCGTCTCGTATTACATAAATTCACTAAAATATCTTCTAAATTATTATCCCAAACGCTTTTGCCATCGTACAACAACGTCCACATCATGTAATGTAATCGGCATGAAATGCTGGCGAAAAAAATCAGTAAAATACATATAACGGTGTATAAATATAAACGATGAAACGGTAAATGTAGACGGAAATGCGGTGACGAAATGTCACCACGCCAATGCGACAATGCTGCGGCAAATGCGATCTCTCTTTGCATAATATCTCTCTAAAGAGTTTCCTCTCTATTTATGTGCGGGGGGGGGGCGTACTAGTGTGGGAGAGTACCTAGGTTTGTCAAGGTTGGTGCACGTTTATACATCGCTTATACACCCAATGATATCGGAGCGGTAGTGTTAAAACCAGTAAAGTTTAGTTCACGAGGAGCACATACTGTGGTCATACACATTCAGGTGTGTAATGGCACGAGGTTTAAACTAGTGATTCTGCCACCATAAGGTATGCATGCATCATAACCAATAATAAGATTGCCTCTCTATTTTATGTGCGGTGGGGGGGGGGACAAGCGTACGCGGCTGTGTGAATCGTGGAAGGCTGTGTCCGTTTATACTACACCTAATGTCGCACACCTACAAAATATAGGTTTGTAATTATACAGCGGTTTGATATCCAGCATGACATAGCGGACATGCACACACTGATGACGGACAAATATTCATGGCATGGCATTGTGAACTCTATCTCGGATGCGTCCGCTGAGTAGCAGTAGTACATAGCAGTAGGTTTTAACCACTCAAGTTTAATTAACGATGAACACATATTGTCACAGTGTCCGGTGCGTAATGGCACGAGGTTTAAACTAGTGATTCTGCCACGATAAGGTATATACATGAATCATAACCATAACTTGAAAGGAAGTAGTGTGTATTGGTGTCACAGCACGGGTGAGATGGAAGTAAATGTCACATGACACAAACGCACGCACGCGCTCGCGCACACACGCACACACAGACGCACGAACACGCGCGCACACATGCGCGGACGGAAACGAACACACGCACACACACACACACACACACACACACACACACACACACGCGGCACGCACGCACGCACGCACACATACACACACATACACATACGCACGAATACCACACACGCACACACACACAAAACACACACCACACACACACACACCACACACACACACACACACACACACACACACACACACGCTACTTGTTGAACTCCGTAACGAAGACCAGGCAGCCTTCAAGAACTTCATGCGGATGCCCCCGAGATGTTCGACGAGCTGCTAACCAGAGTGGGCTCGAGATCACCAAGCAGAATACAACCTACAGAGAGGCCCTCGACCCTGGCCTGAAGCTTGCCCTCACTCTGCGGCATCTTGCCTCTGGCGACCAAGTATCACTCAATGTCTATGGGTGAGGGTGCCTCACAACACCATATCCCTGCTCATCCAGAAGTGTGCCAGGCCATCATCGATGAGTACAAGGATGAGGTGATGAAGTGTGCACGCCACTCCTGAGATGGCGTGCCATATCTGACAAGTTAATGGAACTTCCCCCATACCTGTGGTGTACTTGATGGCAAGCACGTCAACTGCAAGTGTCCTCCAAACAGTGGTTCCCTATACTACAACTAGAAAGGGTTCTACTCCGTTGTCCTCATGGCGCTCGTGGATGCTGATTACAAGTTCATCTGGGCAGACGTCGGCGGTATGGGATCAGCATCCGCTCAGATCTACAATGCCTCTGAGCTGAATGAATGCGTTGAAGATGGTAGGGGCTTCCCTGATCCGATACTCTTCCAACGACAACCAGGATGTACCCTACTTCTTCGTCGCGACGATGCCTTCGCCCTACGACCCAACAGGATGAAGCCGTCCAGCCCCCGGGGTATGACTCGGCCGAAGCGCATCTTGAACTACCGGCTTTCCCGAGCCAGGAGGGTCGTAGAAAATGCCTTCGGCATCCTGGCCAACCGTTTCCAAGTTCTCCTGAGCACGATGCAGCAGCAGCCCGAGACCCGTCTCATTGTCACAGCATGCATGACCGCTGCCGTTCGCTGGCTGTACGTTGAATGCGCGGCGCATGCGCGGACCATTCATTCAGTGCGCTAGCAAACACGCTGTGGCATTCGTTGGATTTTTAACATGCGCCCTGTATACGCTCTGTATGCCGCCCTGTATACGCGCAGCGCGCTAGCAACACGCTGTGCATTCGTTGTCAACTCGCTAGCTTCTCCCAAATCCTGACAAAAGTTGGGTGCACAACGACGCACTGATCTTATTTTCCATTTTTTCAATGCGCGGGCCGTGCGTCGCGTATGTGTGACTGGGCCATACATATGTGTGACTGACTCATTAGAAATCAATGATATTTTAAATTACGATTTATAATATGTGTAATGAAATATAATGTGTCTGATGATGATGTTTATTAAATTTGTACTATTTACCATTGAATAAATATTTTTGTGACTTAAAAACTTTTACTACTTTTTATTAAACCTCCACCAATCTAGAGGTCATCTTTTTTTGAACTTTTTTTGTCCAGACAAAGGTTGTCGATATCTGGTCGGTCTGGTCGATAATATATATATATATATATATATTATTTGTTATGTTGCCTAGCCCACGAGTGGTTCGTATAGACGATATAAATAAATAAATGAATAAATTATATATACCTATGGTATAATACGTATAATATGTATGAACCTATAGGTATAATATATTTATTCGTGGGCTAGGCAACATAACAAACTGACAAAGGCGATATCTGGCGAACTATCTGGTAGGCGGTACATAGGCATGTATTAATAAATATATAGATAGATAGAATGTAAATTATGATTTAATTAACTGATTTATTCCAAAATACCAGTTTTGCGGCCATGGGCCTTGATCACAGTTCACGCACACTGACGTGATTCTATTACACTTAAAAACGC
>NW_014578658.1:54528-66586 GCF_000485595.1 Priapulus caudatus
AGCTGCCACCTGCCGGCGGCGCAGCGACGACGACGTCTCGCTGCAGCGTCGATGTCTGCGCCGACGCGTCCGTGACGGCGACGCTGAACGTGTATGCGTCGCCGGCTGCGAGCACGCCCGCACGTACGGTGAGCGTGTCGGCAGTGCGACCGCCATCCGTGTCGACGTCCCACGATAGCGTCTGCACGCTGCTGCCGACGTGAGGTGTAAAGCTCCAGACGTAGGAGACACCTATCGGGCAGGCATCTTCGCAGCGCACCTTATACGAGTGGTTCGTATAGACGATATAAATAAATAAATGAATAAATTATATATACCTATGGTATAATACGTATAATATGTATACCTATAGGTATATATAATTTATTCGTGGGCTAGGCAACATAACAAACTGACAAAGGCGATATCTGGCGAACTACTGGTAGGCGGGTACATAGCGATGTATTAATAAATATATAGATAGATAGAATGTAAATTATGATTTAATTAACTGATTTATTCCAAAATACCAGTTTTGCGGCCATGGGGCCTTGATCACAGTTCACGCACACTGAAGTGATTCTATTACACTTAAAAACGCTTACACAGCCAATGGAGTAAATATCTGTTCAAAATTGTTCGAATTGAATTTCATTCGTCCCTTGAGCCTCGACACCAGAGCTGACACTGAGTATATGAAATTTCGTATAAGTCGAGAGAGTAATGTCAGAAGCGGAACCAGAAGTGAATTCTAGGGGGGGCGAAGCGCCCGAGAGGGGAGGGTGTTACGCTAAAATACCCTTGCCCTGAAAATTCTAGGGGGTGCGACCGCCCCCTGCCCCCCCCCCTGGATCCGCCACTGAGTGCAACTCATTTATAACGCAATAATTCGGTGGTCCAAATAATTCGATAGGAGACAATGCGCGGTCGTGGTATGGCGGCATAAATATATGGTTGAGGTTTGAACGACATGATAAACCATACAAAATTATCACGTTTCAATTCGCGTTCTTGCTGGACGCGGTATAGTAGTAGGGCTCTACCGTGTTTCTCGCTTATATATATAAATATACTGTATATATATTGCTGCGTTCACACGAGGAGTTTAGTTGCGTTCACACGCTAAAATATACGCGGCTTGCTTAGCCGCGATTGCTCCGGCTTGCTTAGCGCGGAATCATATTCCGCGCCAACTAAGCCGCGTATATTCGGCACCACGCTGGCCGCGTATGATTGTCGTGTGAACTAAGATGCGCTACCGTTCGCTGCAGCGACGTTAGGGAGGTGTGGACTGTCGACCGGTTACCCAGTCTATTCTATACCTGCTAGCTAAGCTGACATCTCGTGTATCTTCGTTTGTGTGCGAAACAAAAAAAAAAAAAAAAAAAAAAAAAAAACAAACAAAAAACAAAAAAAAAAAAAAAAAAAAAAAAAAAAAAAAAAAAAAAAAAAAAAAAAAAAAAAAAAAAAAAAAAAAAAAAACGCATGTTTACCAGAACTTAGCACAACTAAAGGTACGCGGTACAGACTAGTGCCGTGTTACCGTTGTGAACGCAGTATATATATATATATATAAATATTATATATATTATATATATTATATAATATATATATAAATAACTGTATACTAATAATATTTACTGTTTATATATTTAGTATAATATCTACCGTGTACTACTCGTTATATATATACATATATGTTAATATATATATATATCTATATATATATATATTAGTATATATGATATTTGTATATATAAGTTTACATTGCTTCAACATGCTTCGGAGTATAGAATAATAATCATCGAGAGGGAGATCGCATTAGTTTGCTTTCATGATAAGTATATTGAATATAGTATACCGTAGTAATATATAATAATACTATAATTATATATATTATATAGCAGCTATAATATACGTACTATAATTAGGTAATTATGAAGTATTAGTAATAGTATATATATAGCGTCCGAAGGGATGCAAACAATTGAGTTTTTAATCACTCTGGTAACTCGTAATGGCAGTTGAGTGGAGTGGAGTGGAGTGGAGGTAGAGTAGTGGTAGTGTAGTGGTAGAGTAGTGGTAGAACAGTGATAGAGTAGTGGTAGAGGTTGAACAGAGATAGAGTAGTGGTAGCAGGTATGAGTAGAGTAGACAGTGGGTAGAGTCTAAGTGAGTATAGAGTAGAGGTTGAACAGAGGTAGAGTAGTGTAGAGTAGAGGTTGAACAGAGGTAGAACAGAAGAGCCATAGAGTAGTGGTAGATAGTAGAGTAGCATCAGTCGGTAGAGTGTGCGTAGAGCAGAGATAGAAGTAGTGGTAGGTAGAGTAGAGTAGATCAGTGGTAGAGAGTAGTGGTAGAGCAGAGTGGTTGAACAGAGGTGTAGAGTAGTGGGTAGCAGTACAGGTTGAACAGAGATAGAGCAGAGATAAGAGTTAGTGGTCTAGAGTAGCAGTAGATCAGCTGGATTAGAGCACGAGGTTGAACAGAGATAGAGTTAGTGTAGAGTAAGAGGTAACAGAGATAGATGTAGAGTAGAGTAGAGGGTTGAAACAGAGATAGCAGCAGAGGATGGTAGTGGTAGAGCTTAGAGTAGAATCCAGTGGTTAGAGCCAGGTTGAACAGAGATAGGTAGCTGGTTAGCAGTAGGAGTAGATCCAGTGGTTAGAGCAGAGATAGAGTAGTGGTAGAGCAGAGATAGAGTAGTGATAGAGGTAGAGTAGTGGTAGAGCAGAGGTAGATATAGAGTAGTGGTAGAGTAGAGTAGAGTAGAGTAGAGTAGAGTAGAGTAGAAGTAGAACAGAGTGCATGGAGCTAGAATAGGTGTAGGGTAAAGTAGATTAGAGCGAGAGTATAGCATAACACAGCAGAGAGTGGTATGGTTTAGTATATAGTATAGTATCATATAATGTATTAATCACTGACGGTAGTATCTGCCACCTGCTGGGATGGTGCGCGGACCGACGCTACCGGTCGCCGTCATCAGATCGCAGTTATCGACCACACCTTCTATCCAGATGTAACTGAAGCAGGGCGCGAATTCGAGACACATGGCGGCGCAGTGCAGCGGGGAGCGCGTCGTGATGGGCGTCGTTTCCATGGTAACGTTACGTCCGAGCTCGTCGCCGGCGGACAGTCCAGTGTCGCTGAAGGTCATTTCTTTTAGGTGTTCCTCTGTAAGAATGGCAGAGATTGACACGGGTAACACTACAGCTATGCGTGGGTTTGTTCTAAATTAGGGAAACTAGCCATACCCGTCCATCCCCGTTAGGTTGTCAAAACTAAAAATAAATTAATTAATAAAATTAAATTAAAAAAATTAACACATAAGATCCGATAGGTGTCGTCGTATTTTCTTGTTGTTGTGACGTTGCCATGCAAAAATTTCCCACTATTTTAATGTTTTTGAACGGGGAATGTGAAAAAAAATGAAACTGGAAAAAAATAAGTAGCCCATGCAACGTGTCATGATCTGTAGAATGTTCGTACCAAGTTTGGAGAGGATCCGTTGAGCGGTGCGGAAACGTATAGCCGGAAACGCATACACACACACAGAAAATCTCCAATTTATAGTAAGATATATGTTATATGGTTTAGATCGAAAAGAAACGCTTGTGCCTGCTTCGTCTGCATGCCCGTAAAGGAGCGGCAAGATTACCGCTGAGGTAAACAGTCCATAGAAACTCGGTTAACTTTAATTTCACGCGGATGCTGTGTAATTCGGATGCGGGTGTGGAGTCGGATGCTGTGTAATAATATATGAATAGCGGACAACCCCCCCCCCCCCTTCTTCGGGAGGGAACTCTCACGCAGTAGGCACTAACATATCGTAGCACACACTGAGTGTTCGTGAAACTAACCGGACGACTTAGTTTTGTGCTGTTGTTCCGGATCTGGATTGCCAACAGACACTAATGTCCGTAGCGGAGGAACAGAAGTCACAGGACAACTTGCCGTGTCACACAGCTTCTGGTCTCTCTCGTAGTCTCGGCATAGCGCCTACTCTCACGCTCAAACTCGCATCCCACCCTTCACACGACGCACGCACGCACCGCTCACTGGCAATGCGGCAGCCGTCAACTTCTGCGTCGCATCATGCTGCATTGCCCTTTTCTCTTCTTCCGCGCATCTCTCATGTCTTGGCTATCCGCCCACACACCCTTGTCTCTCCTTCAGCTTCTCTCCTCCTGCTACTCTCATTCTTGCTATCTCCTGCGCTCTGTCTCTTCCATTCAGGCGTCTCTCAAATGCTTGCTAATCGTCCTGCCTTCTGGTCTCTGCTTTCTACACTCATGCACTTCTGCTGCTGCTCATTCTTTGCTATCTCCTGCTCTGTCTGCTTCGCTTCAGCTGGGTCTCCCCTCCTTTTGGCTGCTCTCATATCTTGAAATGCTCCTGGCACTCTGGTCCTCTCCTTCACGTCTCGTCTTCGCTGCTCTCAATCATCGTTGGCTGATCTCCTGCTTCTGTCTCTTCCTTCACTCTTCACTCGCTCATGTGCTCTTCTCTAATTCTTGCTATCTCCCGCTCTGTCTCTTCGGCTCTCTCTGGCTCGTCCTGGCGTCTCTCTATTTCTTGCTTATCTCCCTGCTCTGTCTTCTTTCCTCATCATAACCGGTATCTGATGCTCTCTCCTGCTCCTCGTCACTCTCTTGCTATCTCTCTGCTCTGTCCTCTTCCTTCGACCTCTCCGCCTCCTGCTACTCGATTCATTCTTGCTATCGCTCCTTGCTCTGTCTCCTTCCGTTCACTCTGACCTCCTGCTCCTCCTCAATTGCTGCTAATTCCTCCTGCTCTTGTCTCGTCCTTCACCTCTCCTAGCCTGCTCTCTCATTCTTGCTATCTTCCTGCTTCTGTCTCTGGCTTCACTTCTGTCTGCGCTGCTCTCTCAATCTCTTGGGCTATCTACCCTGCCTCTGTCTCATTCCATTCACGTCTCGCCTCACTGCTCTCGCTCATGCTCTCTGCTATGCTGCCTGCTCTTGTCTGCCCTTCCTTCACAGCTCTCTCATTATCTTGCAGTAGGCTCCTGCTCTGTCTCTTTCGCTTCACTCTCTCTCTCGAGCTGCTCTCTCATTCCTTTTTAATGCTCCTGCCTCTGTCTCCTTCCTTCAATCTCTCGTTCTCCTGCTCTCTGCATTCTTGCTATCTTCTGCTCTGTCCTGCCTTCCTTGCACTCTCTCATCCTGCTCTCTCATTCTTGCTATCTCGCTGCTGCTGTCCTCTTGCTGCTTCAACTCTCCCGTCCTGCTCGTCTCATTTCTTGCTAATCGTCTGCTCTGATGCCTCTTTGCCTTCACTTCTCCATCATTCTATTGCTATCTCCTGCTCTGTCTTCTTCTTCAGCTGCTCTCTTCTCCTGCTTCCTCTGCATTCCTTTGTTAATCTGCCTGCTCTGTCTCTTCCATTCACTGCTCTCTCACGTGCTCTCATTCTTGCTATCTCCGTGCTCTGTCTCTTCTCATTCAGCGTCTGCTCTCCTGCTGCCCGCCGTTTTTTCCGCTCCATTCTTGACTATGGGCGGTCCTGCTTCTGTCCTTTCCTTCACATGGCTCTCTCTCACTGCTCTGAAGTCATTCTTGCTAAACCTCCTGGCTCTGTCTCTTCCGGTTTCCACTCTCCTGCTCGCTGCTCTCGTGCATTCTTGCTATCGGTCCTGGCGCTGTCTCTTCTCATCTTCACTCTCCGACTCTCACTCTCATATCACGTTCGTAGTAGTGTGTGAGGCTGCCCAGCTGATGATAGAATGTTAGCTGTCCTGATGTTCAGAGTGTAAAATTCTAGGACCTACATGGAAAAAATTATCTGGCAAGTAAACAAGCTATATTTTGCTTTAAATGCATTATACTGGTTTTGAAAACACTCTGTGACATTTGTTGGCAGATTTAAAGTACAAAATTAATGGCTTGCGACGATGAAAATGGTAGTCTATCGTGTATGGGGCTTTATAAACCGGTTGTGCGGAGGATGTGTGGGGTGCGCTGCCTGGACGGCACATACGGTCAACGGCGGAGCGAATGAAATTGCCTCAGTATATCAGAGTAAATGGTGTGTGCAAATGATCGAAAATCTAAACTGACAAGTAGGCAGCGATCAATGAGGCATGAGAAGTAAATACATATGGTAAGTGCTGGCTTACACGAGTGTTGTTTACCATGAGAAGTGGTAGTTATAGATCAACCAAGATTATGCTTATAGCTATCATATCTTATAATAGGAGTATAATTATAGCGACGGGAGGATCACCGTCGCGTGTGTGTGGCGTGTGTGTGTCGACGCGGTGCGTGGTGTTGTGTTGTGTTGTGTGTGTGCGTGTGGTGTGTGCGTGCGGTGTGTGGTGTGTGGTGTGCGTGCGTATGCGCGCGTGTGTGAGTGCGTGCGTGTGTGCGGTGTAGCACATGTGAGCCAGAGTGGTGTGCGTGCGTGCGTGTGTGTGTGCGTATGTGTGTGTGTGTGTGTGGTGTGTGTGTGGTGTGTGTGTGTGTGTGTGTGTGTGTGGTGGTGCTGTGTGTTCAGAATGGTGGCTCTCGCTCTCGCCTCAATCACGCACGTGCCACAAGGTAGATTTCCGTTAGCAATTTGTAACGCTGTTTTACTACAGTCCAGTTCAAGCAGCCACGTGTTACTACGTATGCCCTATGTAATAAGATTTTGGAATAGGGTTAGGGTTAGGGGTTGCAAAGATATTAAAAAATCCGACGTTATTTCATGAACAATTTGATAAATAATAGTAATACGAAATAGTACGCAGGATTTGTGCGCGCCCAATGCAGTATTAACATGCTTTCAAAATGCATACGCTGTTTTATCTAACGAAACTACCATTCGGCTGGTATTTATTCGCGCCGGGAGCGTCGCGCCCACGTTTAAAAATAGTGGCAGCATAGTGGGCAGTGGTATCCTGAGTGTACTGCTGCATTTGATCACGTTTGCAGCTGCGCGCCAATCAACACAAGGAGGGCACCAGGGAACACGCGGAAACTGCAGCGCGATCACACAGGAAGGCTGCAGAAACAGGAAATTACAGAGCAACGGGTGAGATATCACAGGAAGGAAGCGGAACACAAAGGCAGGCCAGCAGGAAGCACGGAAGCAGGGAAACCAGGGAGCGTTTACAGAGCACGTGATCACCACAGTAAGGCAGGTTGAACACACTAGGAAAGGCAGGTGAACACCACAAGAAGGCATGTGAACAGCCAATCAGGAAAGGCAAGCGAACACACAAGAGAAAGGCAGGCGAAACAAGGCAAGAGGCAGGTGAACACCACAAGAGAACAGGCTGAAGCACGCAAGAATGGGCAGGTGAACACACAGGAAGGCAAGGCGCCGAACACACAAGAAGGGCAGGCGAACACAAAGCAAGAAGGCAGGCGAACAGCAGCAAGAAGGGCAGGTGAACACACAAGAAGACAGGTGAACCACAGGCAGGAAGGCAGGCGAAAGCGAACACAAGAAGGCTAGTGAAATCACACAAAGAAGAGCAGTGTGGAAAACAAGAAGGACAGGTGAATCAACACAGGACGGGCAAGGCGAACACACAAGAATGGCAGGCGGGCGGAAAAAAAAAAACAGCAACAAGAAGGCAGGTGAACACCACAGAGACGACAGCGGTGAGAACACACAAGAAGGGCAGGTGAACAGCACCAGGAAGGCAGGCGAACGACACAAGAAGGCAGGCGAACACACAAGAAGGCAGGCGAACACACAAGGAGGCAGGTGAACAATCAGCAAGAAGGCAGGCGAGACAACCAAAGCAGGCGAACACACAAGAAGCGCAAGGTGAACACACAAGAAGATAGGTGAAACACACAGGAAGGCAAGGCGAAACACACAAGAAGGCTAGGCGAACTACAGCAAGAAAGGCGCAGGTGAAACACAAGGAAGACAGGTGAACACAGCAGGAAGGCAGGCGAACACACAAAAGAAGGCAGGTTGAAGCACACAGGAAGGCAGGCGAACACGACAAAGAAGGCAGGCAAACACAACCAAGAAGGCAGGCCGATATCACAGCAAGAAGGGCAGGTGAACAGCACGGCAAGAACGACAGTGACACACACAAGGAAGACAAGGTTGAAACACACGCGCCAGGGAGGCAGTGAACACCCCAGGAAGGCAGGTGGAAGCACGCAAGAAGGCAGGTGAACACACAGGGAGACAGGTGAACACACAAGGGAAGACAACGCAGCACGGGCGGCCGGAAGATGTTGACCATTATGCGGCGGAATAGTAGCGTTGCCGGGCAGTGCCTCACTTCAGCGGCGCTGGGCTGCTCTGCGCAGATATCGCCTAGTGAGTACCCTCAGCACGTAGGCATGCTAATACACACACGCGGAGTATCACGGAACAGACGCAGGCGCACGCATGCACGGCACTCACTGCGCGCGCAGCAGTACACAGCACGTTATAGTATATTATAGTATTATATATATTATTTTTATATTATTATATTAGGTAAATAGATAAATATATATCAATATTATATCTATCTCTGTATAGATAGATAGATAGATAGATATATAGATAAATAGATATATCGATCGATAGATAAATTAAGAGATAAAGACATGAAGGCACATATATAGATAGACAGACAAACAGACGGACAGACAGACAGACAGACAGATATAATAGCTAGATAAGAACAGATGAAGCGGGATACCTATTGTTTGTCTAATAACATACCTACAGGTGGCGCTAGCTAAATCTGACGTACATTGGCTGCTTCGACAGCACTGCACAACACGCCACGTCTAACGTACTTTGAGCACGCGGTGGATCGAACAGTTAAACAATGGAGCGTGCTGACAAGGACTCTCGCAGACCCGCTCGTCTGCCTCGGCCAACTTGCGCGGGGTCTGCGGCCGCGTACACTTCAATCATCGGTGTGACAAACCGAGCCATGCGGTCGCTGGAGGCAGCGGAAGTACAGGCGCGCTGCTGCGACCAGCTCTGACGAAAGCGTTCGGCGACCGAGCCGTGGGCGACGGAGACACAATCGCTGATGTGCGGCGCCTACCAGCATCAGTTGCGGTGTTACAGAATACAGACAGAGTGGCGCTGAGAGAGCCGGCGGCGGGGGGGGGAAGGGGGCTGGCCGCTGCGCATGCGCGCAGAGTCAGCACGANTGGGTGGAGGGTGCCTCACAACACCATATCCCTGCTCATCCCAGAAGTGTGCCAGGCCATCATCGATGAGTACAAGGATGAGGTGATGAAGTGTCCCACCACTCCTGAGGAATGGCGTGCCATATCTGACAAGTTAACGGAGAGGTGGAACTTCCCTCGTACCTGTGGTGCACTTGACGGCAAGCACGTCAACTGCAAGTGTCCTCCAAACAGTGGTTCCCTATACTACAACTAGAAAGGGTTCTTCTCCGTTGTCCTCATGGCGCTCGTGGATGCTGATTACAAGTTCATCTGGGCAGACATCGGCGGTATAGAATCAGCATTCGCTCAGATCTACAATGCCTCTGAGCTGAATGAATGCGTTGAAGATGGTATAGGGGTCCCCTGATCACGATCCTCTTCCCAACGACAACCAGGATGTTCCCTACTTCTTCGTCAGGCGACGATGCCTTCGCCCTACGACCCAACATGATGAAGCCGTACAGCCTCCGGGGTATGACGCGGCCGGAGAGCATCTTGAACTACCGGCTTTCCCGAGCCAGGAGGGTCGTAGAAAATGCCTTCGGCATCCTGGCCAACCGTTTCCAAGTTCTCGTGAGCACGATGCAGCAGCAGCCCGAGACCGTCAAGCTCATTGCCACAGCATGCATGACCGCTGCCGTTCGCTGGCTGTGCGTTGAATGCGCGGACCATTCATTCCGTGCGCTAGCAACACGCTGTGCATTCGTTGGATTTTTTTAACATGTGCGCCCTGTATACGCTCTGTATGCGCCCTGTATACGCGCAGCGCGCTAGCAACACGCTGTGCATTCGTTGTCAACTCGCTAGCTTCTCCCAAATCCTGACAAAAGTTGGGTGCACAACGACGCACTGATCTTATTTTCCATTTTTTTCAATGCGCGGGCTGTGCGTCGCGTATGTGTGACTGGGCCATACATATATGTGACTGACTCATTAGAAATCAATGATATTTTAAATTACGATTTATATATTCTTTATTCTAATGTGTCTGATGATGATGTTTATTAAATTTGTACTATTTACCATTGAATAAATATTTTTGTGACTTAAAAACTTTTAGCTACTTTTTTATTAAAACCTCCACCAGATCTAGAGGTCATCTTTTTGTTGAACTTTTTTTGTCAAGACAAAGGTTGTCGACATCTGGTCGGTCTGGTCGATAATATATATATAGGCCCTATATATATATATATGTGTTTTTTATGCTGCCTAGCCCACGAGTGGTTCGTATAGACGATGTAACAAGGCGAGTTCCATCCCATTCCTCCACCGCAGCCATCCAGTGGCATCAGGTTCTTCTTTATGCCATCATAGCGCTGGCCATAGGCGCTGTTCTATATTATTGGTGCGCACCGCCGCATTTTCTACCGATCTTATGCCGCCGTCAACCGCTATTCTGCACGATCATGCCGGTCACCAACCCTACATTTGACTTCGCTGGTCACGCTGTCGCTGCCGCCTCCACACCGTTCTTTTCCGGCCATCCTCAGCCCACCGCCTCCCGCACACCACAACCGCCGCCGAACATCCCAAAACCGCTAGACCATCCCCTGCAGACGAGCGATGATTCGGAGGGCGTCGAAATGGTGACACTTCGTCGTCACCACTAACACTATTATCTTAGAGCATACCGTAGCTATAGTACGCGTCGCACGTTCGTGTCACGAAGACCTAGGAGTCTCGCGCGCCTCGGTAGCTCATGTAGTCGCGGTGTTGGTATACCGCTATATAGGTATATATATATATATATATTAACGCACGTTTAGGTACCTTTTTACGGTTGTTCAGTCTTTTGCGGTTTTATTTTCAGCGGTTCGCATATGCGGTAGCCGGTCCACGCGGGTAACGCATTCTACCGCTTCTACTGCTGTTGCCTTCATCCACTATGTAATCACCGTCTTCATAGAGTGATGGGGTTGGAACACGCGGCGCGATACCTGCTGGCGTCGGTCGTCTCCTGGGTGCTCCTCGCCGGGCGCACCTGCTCGCTGCCGCCACCGACCGCGCCGTCAGTGACAACGCCGTCGACCCCCGAGGCGATTCCAGCGACCGTCCGTCACCGTCGGCGAGACAGCTGGCCGCCGCTCGCCACGCCCGATCGACCCCTGCAGGCCGTTGTCGGGACCGCGAGACCGCCGCCACCGCATGACCACGACCACGACGGCAACGCCCACGACGACGCCCCCGAGGACCTCTGCGAACTCATCTGCCGGTTCATGCACGACAACATCCTCGCCAACATGAATGGCATCGCGCATCACGAGGACGCCCATCAGGCCCTCCATGACCTCATCGATGAGTTCATTCATCGCAACCTCCGCGCCAACCTGGCCGATAACATTCCGTTCTGGCGCTGGGAGACTCCCGGCCAGCACGACAACGCGCAGGGGAACGAGGGCGATCGGTGGGACGGCGAGGAGCTGGCCGACGAGCTCCACGCCCATCTAGCCGATCGGTGGGACGACGGCAACTGGGAGGCCGAGGAGAACTGGGACCATCCTGACGACGACAGGCCGCCTATCCTCGTCCCCGAGCCCCGAGGCTGACTGGCATCGGATGTTCCCGCATCTGTTCCCCGAGGAGCTCCCCCGGTGGAGTAATTTCTTCCGGCCATGGTTTTTTGTTTGGGGGGTGTCTTCTTTCATTTCAAAAATGTTGTTGCCTTTTTTTATCTCCGCGGTCTCATATAGTTCACTTTTGCATCTTAAATTGTTTTATTGTTCTATCTAAAATTGTTTTGTTGTTCTATCTAAAATTCTTTCTCAAGTGGTTCGGCCGTAATCGTAACGGATATTTTATACGGGTATTAGACTGGTTCATATTTCAGGAAAAGAAAGTCCAGTAGGCATTTTTGAGGAAAAAGGGCCAAATAACTTTTTCTAGAGTGGTTTTTCATGCTGAATACGAATCTTTTGTTTGGATATCTCTATTTT
>NW_014578658.1:67564-78413 GCF_000485595.1 Priapulus caudatus
AGTATATAGTTATTATATATAGTACGTATGCAAGATTAAGTATGTGTTATGAGTAAAAAAGATCAATGGTATTTATTTACTAGAATAGATGAAGTGAACTATGCAGGCTTTTCTAATTTAAAAAAGAAAAGCTGCTGGGCCCATGGTTTTTGGTCGCCTTTATTCCTTTTATCTTTTGTTTTGTTCCGTTGGGGTCATAAGTAGTGAAATTTTTGTCAGATTAAGAGGAGTTACATTTTAGAGTGATAATAGCGGTCATATGTTTCAACGGAAATTTAGCCATAGCTTAATAAGTAATTATTTTTAAAGTAAAAGCAACTATAAGATTTAACACCTATTATCCTTATTTATAAAGATTGTTTATAACTTTACACTTATTATAGTTCTTAATTTAAGGAGTTTAATTATTATAGAAGATTTATAACTTTAACGTATTATAGAGGTATATTTTTATAAATAGCATATAAATTTGATACACCTATACCTTAGTTTTTTTAAGTAAAGATTTGATAACTTTTAACGTCTATAAGGTAGATTTAATAGTTTTAGTATTATAAAGATTTTATAACGTTAACGGTTACTTATAGTATTGATTTGGTTAATAAAAAGCATATAATATTAACACCGTATACCTTGAGTTTTTATAAAGGAGATTTTATAACGTTTAACGGTCTATTAAGTACTATTATGTTGTTATAAGAAGCATATAAAAATTTAAGAGCGCGTATACCGCTTTAGTTTTTTATAAGATTTTTAAAACTTTAACGTTATTATGATTTATATACAGTGAGTTTTATTTATTATAAAGATTGTTATAACTTTACCGTTATTCATAGTATTATTGCTTTATAAAAGCATATAAATTTAACACCTATACGCGTTAGTTTTTATAAGATTTTAAACTTTAACAGTTATTATAGTTTACAATTTAGATAGTTTTATTATTATAAAGGACTTTATAACTTTAACGTTATTATAGTATTTGATTTTTATAAAACGCATATAAGATATTATACACCTATACCTTATTTTTATAAAGAATTCTTATGAACTTAACGTATTATAGTATTATTTTGTATAAAGTGCTACTATAAAATTTAAACACCTATACCCTTAGTTTTTTATACAGATTTTTATAACTTTAACGTTTATAGATGTATATAGTTTTTATAAACGAGCATAATAAAGTTGAACGTACCTGATACCTTATTTTTAACTAAGATTTATAACTTAACGTTAATGTATACGTATTATTTATAAAAGCAATAAATTTAACACCTAAGTACCGTTAGTTGTTTATAACAGATCTTATAGACTGTTGAACGATAGATGTAAAGTCTCTATATTTAAATAGTTGTATTATTATAAAGAGTTTGTATAACCTTTAACGTGTAATTGAGTAGTGATTGATCTTTTAATAAAAGCATAATTAATTAACACCTAAGTACCTTAGTTTTTATAAAGATTTTGATAACTTAGAGACGTTATTATAGTTTAATTTAATAGTTTTAGTAATTATAAAGATTTTATAACTTTAACGTTATATAGTATTATTTTTATAAAGCAATATAAGATTTAACGACCTATTACCTGTATGTTTTAATAAAGATTTTATAATTTTAACGGTTATCAAGTATTATGTTTATAAGAAAGTCATAATGAAAATTAACACCTAGTACGTTAGTGTTTTATAAAGCATATTATAACTTTAACGTTATTATACGTATTATTTTTATAAAAAGCATATAATTAACACCTATATCCTGTAGTTTTTATAAAGATTTTATAACTTTAGACGTTATTATACTGTATTGATTTTTATAAAAAGCAATATAATTTAACACCTATACCTTATTTTTTATAAAGATTGTTATAACTTTAACGGTTATTATACTGTTTAATTTAATAGTTTTATTATTATAAAGTTTTATAACTTTAACCGTTATTCATAGTATTATGTTTACTAATAAGCAGGATAAATTTAGAATCACTATACCTAGTTTTATAAAGTTGTTATAACTGTTACGTTTATTATAGTATTATTTTTATAAAAGCATATAAATTTAACACTATACCTTAGTTTTTATAAAGATTTTATAACTTTAACGTTATTATAGTTTAATTTAATAGTTTTATTATTATAAAGATTTTATAACTTTAACGTTATTATAGTATTATTTTTATAAAAGCATATAAATTTAACACCTATACCTTAGTTTTTTATAAAGATTTTATAACTTTTATAAAAATAATACATAAATATGTAAATTTTCCGTGAACATATGAGTATTATCACTTAAACAATGGTAACTTTTAGATCTAGCAAAAAACAACTTGGACCCCGGAAACAAGAACCAAGAAGATAAAAGGAATAAGAGGCGATACCAGAAAACCCATGGGGGCCCAGCACTTTCGGTTTTTGGTGAAATTGAGGCAAAGCTGCTAGGGGCGGATAGATGAGGTTGTAAGGATAAAGTAAACATACATTATTTTTATATAACACATATAATTTCATATATATATAATACATATATATATATATAGTATAATATATATATATAGTAATAATAATATATATATATATATAGTAGTATATCTATATATATATAATCATATCTGTATATATATATATATATATATAGGTATAATATATATATATAATAATATATATATATATATGATATATAATCATATATAGTAGAGTATATAGTATATATATATATATATATATATATATATAAATATTATGAGAGTGATATAATATATGTGATATATATAAATATACTCATATTATAATATAGTATATATATAATATAATATGAGTATTGATAAGGTAGATGGGGAGTATAGGTGTAAGTGAGGTGATGAGGTAGTATAAATAGGTATAGATGGGGATAGTATATGAGTGGGAGGAGGCAGTATGGGGGGCTGGAGGCGGGAGAGGGGGAGAGGGTGAAGTAGTAGTAGTATGGTATAGGATGAGGGTGAGGGTAGGTAGTCGAGGGTAGGTATGAAGTGTAGTAGGAAGGTGAAGTATAGAGTATGTAGATATAGGGATAGTAATGTATGGAGGTGAGTAGGTAAGTGAGTAAAAGTTGGGGTTATGGAGTAGATGAGTAGGTGAGGGGGGTAGCTAGAGAGCAGGATAGTATGGATAATGAGATATAGTATAGTAGATATATAGTAGGGTATATAGTATATATTATAAAATACGTAATAGTAGTATATAGTAACATATAATATATATAATAGGCTGATATAGTAGTATATGATATAGCTATATATATATATATATTATATATAAATATGGAATATTAGTATATAGTTACTATATATATTATATATAATATATAGTAATAGAAATAAGGCAACAGATAAAATATATTATAGTATAGAGAGTGAATGAGTATGATAGTGGATATATATATGATATAAAGTAACTAATATATATATATATATATATATATATATATGTATTATATATATATGAAATTATATGTGTTATATAAAAATAATGGTATTTATTTACTTAAATAATTATGCTAGCAGCTTTTCTAATTTAAAAAAGAAAAGCTGCTGGGCCCATGGTTTTTTGTCGCCTTTATCCCTTTTATCTTTTGGTTTTGTTTCCGGGGGTCATAAGTTGTTTTTTGTAGATTAAAATTACATTTTAAGTGATAATACTCATATGTTCACGGAAAATTTACATATTTATAGTATTATTTTATAAAAGCATATAAATTTAACACCTATACCTTAGTTTTTATAAAGATTTTATAACTTTAACGTTATTATAGTATTATTTTTATAAAAGCATATAAATTTAACACCTATACCTTAGTTTTTATAAAGATTTTATAACTTTAACGTTATTATAGTTTAATTTAATAATTTTATTATTATAAAGATTTTATAACTTTAAACCGTATTATGGTAACTATTTTTTATAAAAAGGCATATAAATTCTAACACGCTATAACCTTAAGTTTTTTATAAAGATTTTATAACTTTAACGTTATTATAGTTTAATTTAATAGTTTTATTATTATAAAGATTTTATAACTTTAACGTTATTATAGTATTATTTTTATAAAAGCATATAAATTTAACACCTATACCTTAGTTTTTATAAAGATTTTTATACTTTAAGCGTTATCATGAGTATTAATTTTTATCAAAAGCCATATTAAATTTAACACCTATTACCTTAGTTTTTATAAAGATTTTATAACTTTAACAGGGGTTATATTATATGTTTGAATTTAAATAGTTTTATTATTATTAAAGATTTTTATAATTCTTAACGTATTATAGTATTATTTTTACTAAAAAGCATATAATTTTAACGACCTATACGTCTACAGTTTTTATAAAGATTATAAATTTATAACGTATGATAGTTTTATTTAATAGTTTTATATTATAAAGATTTTATAACTTTAACGTTATTATAGTATTATTTTATAAAGCATATAAATTTAACACTATACCTTAGTTTTTATAAAGATTTATAACTTTTTATAAAAATAACACACGTATGTAAACTCATTGTAGATACCCAGACAAATGCAAATATATATATATATGTATATATAAGTATTGTCATTTAAAATGAAATTTAGTCTACACAAACCATTTTTAGATAAAGGGACTTAAGCTTCCCACTCTTTGATTAACAATCACTGCTTATTCAAGCTCTTATCTACCCAACCTATAATGTTTCCATTTCTCTTCTGGGTCGAAACGGCAGTTGCTCTACTGCTAAAAAAACAAAAAAAAAAAAAAGAAAAAAAAAATTATAGGCCTGGTTTAGGGCAGAGTGCCCAATTTATGAGTGCAAATCATATTTTATAGTTTAAATACTAAACCATTCTGCTCATTCTAATGCTCCTTGGCTTCATTCGTGAAAAAGCCCTACAAGTAAAGATGATTATAAATGTAATGCCCATTATTATTACTATTGTGTTGTGTTCACTAGTTTTTAGGGCTAGTGGATAGGTAAAATTAATGTGATTTCTACATCAAAGATTAAAAATACTATTGCTACTAGAAAAAATCGTAAAGAAAATGGGTACGGGCCGATTTTAAGGGATCAAAACCCACACTCAAATGGGTGATAATTTGTCAAAATCTTTGTTACTTTTAAATGAGACAAGAATAGCTGTCCCAGCTACTGCAATAGCAACAAATAAAACAAACAAGAGATAAATAAAGAATATTGTCATTATCTTTTTTAATTTTATTTAAAACCTATTGATTGGAAGTCAATGATACTTATATATACTAAAAAGACAAGATCCTCATCAATAGATTCTCACGAAAGAAAGAGTCATACAACATCAACAAAGTGTCAGTATCAAGCGGCTGCTTCAAACCCAAAATGATGGTTAGATGAAAAGTGATAAGTGTGTGGCGGAAAAGACAAATTAAGAGAATGTCGTTCCGATGATACATGAAGCCCGTGGAATCCGGTAGCTACAAAAAATGTAGAGCCATAAACAGAGTCGGCGATGAAAATGGTGCTTGATAATATTCAATACTTGAAGAATAGTAAAATAGATTCCTAATATAACTGTGAGCAGAGCGCATATGATGTTTCATTGAAGTACTTTCGATCAATCTGTGGTGTGCTCAGGTAACAGTTACTCCTGAAGCTAATAAAACAGCTGTGTTTAATAAAGGTACTTGAAATGGGTTAAATGCATCAACACCGACTGGGGGTCAGCAAGACCCTAATTCGATTGTTGGAGATAAACTTCTGTGAAAAAAAGCCCAGAAGAAAGAAAAAAAAAATAAACTTCTGATAAAATAAATAGAATTATCCTCATCGAAGCCCAAATTCTACTGCATTGTGTGAAGTCCCTGAAGTGTGCCTTCTCGTCTCACATCTCGTCATCATTGAAATATAGTTTAAAATAATAATAAATAAACCCAATAAAACACAAATTAAAGTTGCTGTTATGAAATCTTGACTAACCCGGCTGTTAACCCAAATGCCCCAATAGCTGCGTTAGTGGTCAAAGGACTTTGGTCTACTAAGTGGTAAGGATGAAAGTGTCCAGTCATTTAATAAACTTCTGCTGAGTATAAAAGTTGTTAACTACAAAAACATAGGGATTGGATAACTGCTACTGCAGCTTCTAAAAGAAGTAGGAAGAACTGAGTCACTAGAATAAGAGTTAAAATAACTATACTAGCTCTCACTCCTTGCTTCCTAAAAGCGTCAAAAGAAGTGTCCGGCAATTATATTTGCTGCTAGTCGGACAGAGAGTGTGATTGGGCGATTAGGTTTCTAATTGTTTCAATGCAAACTATAAATATTATTAAAATTGTGGGAGTTCCTCTGGGACTAAATGAGCTAATATATCAATGGGGCGTGTAAAGTCACCGAATAATATAAAACCTATTTCATATTGGAAAAGCAAGGCTCAGAGTTACTAAAATATGAGCGGTACTAGTAAAAACATAGGGAAACAACCCTAAGAAATTTCTAAAAATAATAAAATCAAAAATAGGCCTAGTACCAAAACACTTATTCCTGATGGGGAAGAAGAGCTAAAGAGAGATCTTATTCTTTTAAAACCGTTTTGTTAATTATACTTCAGCTTACTATTCAACGTGTAGGTAACACTCAGAAGGATAGTGGTAAAAAGCATAAACCAATGAGTAAAGCAATTCAATTTAAAGATAACCCAAAACCTGTTGATGGATCAAAAATAGAAAACAAACCACTTATCATTGTAAAAAAAAATTTAGTTTTTGTGTGTTAAAAAAATCAGATGATTTAGTGATTAAAATAAATTTAAAATAGGTTGTGACGGAAAACATTAGCATAACTATTACACTATACGGTATAGTAAACTTCATATTAATGGTGATATTTGAGGAATGAAGAAAAATGTCTATAGACAATTTAGACTAGACAGGTCTATGTTTTTATTTAAACTAAATTTTCTTCACTAAGGGTAATTTACCGTAAGTTGGTTTAAGAGACCAGTGCTTATTCTCAGCCACTTAGTGACTAGTTTAGCAGAAACTCATTTGATAACGAAGGGGTATCAACTACTTCTAATACAATAGGTATAAAGCTATGATTCGCACCACAAATTTCTGAACATTTGACCGTAAAATACACCGGTCGGGATGAGAAAGAATGATAATTGGTTTAGTCGACCAGGAACTGCGTCTACTTTTAATTCCTATAGAAGGGATAGCCCATGAATGTAAAACGTCTGCAGCAGTTACCAAATACACGAATTTATTTTCCATAGGAATAATAAGGCGGCTATCTACATCTAATAGTCGAAATTGACCTTCTTCTAAGTCAGTTGATGGAATTATGAAAGAGTCAAAATTCTAATTCGTTAAAATCCGAATATTCATATCTTCAATATCACTGATGACCGATTGTTTTAATAGTAATGGAAGGAGAGTTTACCTCGTCTAATAAATAAAGAAGACGAAGGGATGGAAGCGCAACGAAAATCAAAATAATTGCTGGAATAATGGTCCAAATCGTTTCAATTTCCTGCCCTTCTAGTATAAATCGATTAATGTAAGAATTAGTTATAATCGCAATTATAAAATAGCCTACTACTACTGTAATTAAAATTAAATACAAATAAAATGTGATCATGAAAAAAAAATTAGTTGTTCCATTAAATGGAGACGCGCTATCTTGAAATATAAGTTGCCCTCATGTGGCCATTCAGGTTTTTAATCTGATTAATTAGTTAAATTGCTAATTCTGTATATGTGTGTTCTGATGGTGGGAAGTCGTGTTGTCACTCAACAGATGTTGTGTTTTTTTGGCATCCAAACACTAGACTACGTTGAGAGATTAGAGCTTCTCAAATAATAAAAATTAATATCAATACAGCATAATAGAGATTATAGACCCTACTGATGAGACAGCATTTCATTTAATAAAAAGCATCTGGGTAGTCAGAGTAACGACGGGGTATTCCTCTTAATCCTAAAAAAATGTTGAGGAAAGAATGTTAAATTGACTCCTAAAAAACATAATAACGAATTGAATTTTTAATCATCGAGCATGTAAAGAGACACCTAAAATTAGAGTAATCAAAGAGTAAGACCTCCAATAATTGCAAAACAGCCCCCATAGAGAGGACATAATGAAGTGAGCTACTACATAGTAAGTATCGTGTAAACATAATATCAATCGAAGAGTTTAGCTAGACAACCCCTGTAAGCCCCCATTGTAAATAAGAATACAAATCCTAAAGCTCAAGAAGGGGGGTCAAAACTGTAGTTTGTGTTCCATGGAGGGTTGCTAATCAGCTAAAAATTTTAATTCCTGTTTGGTACAGCAATAATTATTTGTGCAGCAGTGAAGTAGCACGCGTGTCAACGTCTATACCTACTGTGAATATATGGTGTGCCCATACAACAAATCCTAAAACCCCAATAGCCAGTATAGCATAAATTATACCAAGGTTACCAAAATGCTTCCTTTTTTTCCTCTTTGATGATTGATAATATGTGAGACAATTTCCAAAGCCTGGTAAAATAAGAATATATACTTCAGGGTGACCAAAAATCAAAAAAGATGTTGGTACAGAATAGGGTCTCCTCCTCCTGCAGGATCAAAAAAAGAAGTATTTAGATTTCGATCTGTCAATAATATAGTGATTGCCCAGCAAGGACTGAGTGAAAAGAAGAAGTAAAACAACTGTGATTTTGACTGCTCAAACAAAAAAGCGGGATCGCTCAAAACTATCCCCCTCAGTACGTATATAATCACTGTTGTAATAAAATTTACTGCCCCTAAAATGGAAGAAGCACCTGCTAAATGTAAAGAAAAAATTGCTAAATCTACAGAGCCACGGCGTGAGCAAATATTTCTAGCTAGAGGGGTAAACAGTCCAACCAGTCCCGGCACACCTGCTTCTACTAAAGAAGAGGCTAAAAGAAGCGTTAATGAGGGGTGGTAATAATCAGAAAACTTAAATTGTTTAATCGTGGAAAGGCTATGTCTGGTGCTCCTAATATTAATGGAAGCATTCAGTTACCCAAAACCCCCAATTAAAATAGGCATACTATAAAAAAAAATTATTACAAATGCGTGGCAGTAAACAATCACATATATAGGTGATCGTCTCCTAGAAGGAGCCTGCTTGCCCCGAGTTCAGCTCGAAATAATTAAACTTAACCCTGAACCAACTATGGCAGATCAAAATCCAAAAATTAAATATATTGTCCAATGTCCTTATGATTAGTTGAAAAAAAATCATCGCGGTAGAATGGCTGAGAGTAAGCAGAAGACTGTAGATCTTCCAACAGAGATTAATCTCTTTCTATCAGAGCTTTATAGTAAAAAAAATACATTAGACTGCAATTCTAAAAAATGCATTATTGCTAGAGCTTAAAATTTGAGACTTCTTTCTCTCGTTTAGCTTTGAAGGCTAATAGTCTTTATAACTTAAAATTTTATATTAATATTAAAATAAAGAAGAGCTAAAACAGAATAATAATTCTATTACCTGACAATACTACCCCAAATGGAAATATAGTTCTGTGTTTATTGATACTCATAAAGGTACATCTCTTCCTATTAATCTAATGAATAGCAAACACGCAGGTAATAAAAAAGATTCAGTAAACTTCTTTGAAATTAGAATGGTTCTTAAAAGAAATAGCCCATTTAACTAAACCCATTAAAACAACTCATTTTATTAAAAACCCCCAAATGGGGGTAGACCCCCCAGGGATAAAAATATTATTATAATTATTAAACTATCAGTTGTTTTCTCACCCAAAGGAAAATACTTGATTAATATGAGTAATCCCATGAAAAAATAAAATTAAAAATCAAATCTTAGTCTTAAAAAACTATAAGTTAAAAAAAATAAGTCTTTCAGATAGTATTGGAAATAAAAATAGCTCCAAGTATCAACAAGGTGCCCAATTGATGAATAGGCTAAGTTTGCGTAAGCTTGTTGATTGAGACCACCTAGTCCTCCGACTAACCCAGAGATTATTGCGAAAACTACTAAACAGATTTTATAAATTGAGTTTGTAAATCAATCAAAAATACAAAAAGGTCCTAACTTTGTCATGTATTAATATTCCACAATTAAATTATATTAAATCCCTTCTATTACCCCAGAAATCAAAAATGAAAAGGTCCAACACCAATTTTTAATAAGAGTGAAAAAAAAATAAGTAGGTTCATAAGAACTCGTTAAAAGAGAAGAAGAAACCAGAACAACTAATCTTAGACTCCCAAAATAAAAACCCAATAGAACCTAATACTTGAACAAAGAAAATATTTAATACCAGATTCAGTCTCACGTATATTAACTCTGTATTAACAAAGTTACAAAAGATAATATATTTATCTCTAGCCCTAATCACATTGAAAATCAGGAGTTAGAACATGCAACTATGGTTGTTCTAAATAACAGAATAAATAAGAATAAAATATGGTGTGGTAGAATAAACATTAATAAAGAAAGGGTTGTAACCTTTATAATTGAGGTATGAACCCAATAGCTTAATTAGCTTACCTTATCTATAAGTTAGTGTAATAGCACAAAGAACTTTGATTCTTTAGAAATATAAAAATATTACTTTATAATATTAGAGGGGGCTGACCCTCATATTCTACTCTATCAAAGTAGCCCTTTTTCAGGCATAATATAAAGAAAAAAGGATAGACAAAAGCTGCTAACTTTTAGTCTTAGCGGTTTAACTCCGTTATTTTTCTAGCTCTTATGGTGTAAAACACGTTAAGTTTTCAATTTAAAGATATAATATAAATTATTAAAGAGTATTAAAGAAAGATCAATCTATTTCGCCTAACAGCATTCAATGTTATGCCTATTTT
>NW_014578659.1:0-1357 GCF_000485595.1 Priapulus caudatus
ATGGGTGCGTGCCTGTAGTGTATGTGTGCGTGCCTGTATGTGTGCGTGCCTGTATGTGTGCGTGCCTGTATGTGTGCGTGCCTGTATGGGTGCGTGCCTGTACTATGTGTGTGCGCCTGTATGTGTGCGTGCCTGTATGTGTGCGTGCCTGTATGTGTGCGTGCCTGTAGTGTATGTGTGCGTGCCTGTATGGGTGCGTGCCTGTACTATGTGTGTGTGCCTGTATGTGTGCGTGCCTGTATGTGTGCGTGCCTGTATGTGTGCGTGCCTGTATGTGTGCGTGCCTGTATGGGTGCGTGCCTGTAGTGTATGTGTGCGTGCCTGTACTATGTGTGTGTGCCTGTATGTGTGCGTGTGTGTGTGTGTGTGTTTGTGTGTGTGCGTGCCTGTGTGTGTGCGTGCGTGTATGTGTGCGTGTGCGTGTGCGTTTGCGTGTGCGTGCGTGCCTGTATGTGTGCGTGCCTGTATGTGTGCGTGCCTGTATGTGCGCGTGCGCGTGTGCGTACCTGTACTATGTGTGTGCGTGCGTGTATGTGTGCGCGTGCGCGTGTGCGTGGCTGTATGTGTGTGCGTGTGCGTGCCTGTATGCGTGTGCGTGTGCGTGCGTGTATGTGTGCGTGCTGTATGTATGTGTGCGTGCGTGTATGTGTGCGTGCTGTATGTATGTGTGCGTGCCTGTATGCGTGTGCGTGTGCGTGCTGTATGTATGTGCGCGTGCGTGTATGTGCGCGTGTGCGTGCCTGTACTATGCGTGTGCGTGCCTGTATGTGTGCGTGTACGTGCTTGTATGTGTGTGCGTGTGCGTGCCTGTATGCGTGTGCGTGTGCGTGCGTGTATGTGTGCGTGCTGTATGTATGTGCGCGTGCGTGTATGTGTGTGTGCGTGCCTGAATGTGATGATAGCCTCGCTCGCGCGTCGGCAATCAGTGGCGGTCGGCGCAGGCTCGTAGATTGCCGGCGTGTCGTCGCTGTGCTTGTGTCGTCGCTTGATTTCTTCCATTCTTCGCGTGCACTGCGGCGTGTAGACGCTTCATTCGCTACACGCGGCCGTGACCCCCCCCCCCCCCACCCCTACCTCGATCAATCAGTCCTCGTCTCCTCCGCGTTGTTGTATGACTGCCGGTAATGACAGACGTATCATGGGCTCGCTGTACGGGCTTCAGGGCATGACAGCGGCAACTGTCGCCAGTATGATATCAGCATTGCCAGTATGATATCAGCATCACCAGTGGCAGTATGATATCAGCATCCCCAGTATGAGATCAGCATCACCAGTATGATATCAGCATCACCAGTATGATATCAGCATCACCAGTATGATATCAGCATCACCAGTATGATATCAGCATCACCAGTAT
>NW_014578659.1:1367-2758 GCF_000485595.1 Priapulus caudatus
TCACCAGTATGATATCAGCATCACCAGTATGATATCAGCATCACCAGTATGATATCGGCATCTCCAGCATGATATCAGCATTGTCAGTATGATATCGGCATCGTCAGCATGATATCAGCATCTCCAGTATGATATCAGCATTACCAGTATGATATCAGCATCACCAGCATGATATCAGCATTACCAGTATGATATCAGCATTGTCAGTATGATATCAGCATCACCAGTATGATATCAGCATCACCAGTATGATATCAGCATCGCCAGTATGATATCGGCATCACCAGTATGATATCAGCATCACCAGCATGATATCAGCATCGCCAGCATGATATCAGCATTGTCAGTATGATATCGGCATCACCAGTATGATATCAGCATTGCCAGTATGATGTCCTGATGATTGTTTGCGGCGACCGATCGTGAAAACAAATAATTCATAGTTTATTGTTATCATTTATTAAATCTTTATAGTGCATGTAATTCAAATACAAGTACATGTACTGAAGACAGTCTTTTTTAGGAGAAAACAATATGATAGATGCAATAGTGTTGAGCATCAGTCCATTATCAACAGCAACGAATCATGTTCATGAATCGGCAACGAACAGTTCAATGATTATAAAAGCAGAAAGTCTATAAACTGATCACTCGCAAAATCCAGTTAACGCAAACGAGTAATCGATGATTGAAACACAAATTCTGTAATCATGACCGGCACTATTCATAATCACGCGCTGCCCAATAAAAAGATGAAATCAAAGCAAAATAGAAAGGAGTCAGTGTTTGTCAGCCTAATGTTGTGATCATACAGACAGCGGGTGCCTTATGTATCAGCATGCACAATTTACTTCATCTAATATTACCGGGAGTGTCATAATATGGGTCTATCTTATGACATCTATATTTTGACACTCCTGGTATTATCAAGACGACGATAACTTTTATTATATCATTATTATTCTCTTATTACGTATTTATTTTTCGTAACTGCTTTACATCTAGCGATCATGATCAATGCAATTAACTAATCACGATCGATCTTTGATTGATTGACTGCAGCCGATGATCGATGACTCATTTCCAATTGATTCCGATCATCACTGGTCGCCGGTTTGTTGGCATCTCTCTGTTGCAGGTCAGTATGAGGACTTGCTTCGACATTTTGACAAATGCGGATACCCACCAGATGTTAACTATCTGTTTCTCGGAGATTACGTCGATAGGTATGTAAAGCAGGCAGGTGTGTACAGCAGGCAGGTGTGTACAGCAGGCAGGTGTGTACAGCAGGTGTGTACAGCAGGCAGGTGTGTACAGCAGGTGTGTACAGCAGGCAGGTGTGTACAGCAGGTGTGTACAGCAGGTGTGTACAGCAGGTATGTACAGCAGGT
>NW_014578659.1:6239-9002 GCF_000485595.1 Priapulus caudatus
CATTAACGTGAGCTCGTTCACCCACTGGCATGTCTTCGTTAACAAGTAGTTAGAGTGGTGACGTCGGAGAAAATGTGGTTTTATGGTTATAGCTTACGCATTGCTGGACGCCGGAGTCCAGGCTAGCACGAAATTGGCCATAGCGCTCAAAACTGCATAAATGTGACGGCATTCCGCATAGTGGCGGTTTTCCTCAACTGTCTATATAACAGCGGGCCAAGCATATGCCCATTTACGTGTGGTGGTTTCTTCCTGGACTGTACGAGGGCACAGCATACCGACGACAATGGACACACCTCCGTTCTGCCATGCTCCTACTTCTCGTCGCCGAGTGGCGATGAATTAAATGGTTGGAAATCGCTTAAATCACGCTGAGGGAGTATAAATAAAACGTGTGTTTGGTGTTGGAGACCGATGGCACACAGCACACGTCTGAAGACTCATTGATTGAGAGCGTAGATCGGGTTGTACTTCATTCTCGTGGGCAATCATGTGTTGCTGCAGTCGGCCGTCTATGGGGTCGGTCGATGCTGGCTCGTTGGTGGTGTTGCTTGTGGTTGAGACATGAACACATCTGACATATCTGTCTTTCACTTATGTCAAGGCGCAGGATGTGATATAAACCCTATATTCGTCATGATGAATGTTTCTGTGAAGAGGCACACGCCGAATGCAGAAAGTTAAATATTCTCAGATGTTGGTGAAATGAGTGTTGAAATCATGTGGTCTTCTGAGAAGTAAAGTCGTACAGCTAACGTATCAGTATATAACTCAACAAGGATTTATTTCCAAGACGCTGCCTGATGTACACACGCTGCGCTGCTGTAGCATACTGCTGTACACACCTGGCTGTACAACGCTGCTGTAGCCACCTCGCCTGCTTTAGCAGCACCTGCGCTGCCTTTACACACGCTGACCTGCTGTACCCACGCTGTGTAAATACGTCCGGAGTCAAATACTCCCTGATTTACTGTCGGACTCCCTGATTTGACATATGCAGGAGTCCGCGTGACTCCCTGAAAATTCTGCTATACTAACTAGTAGTAGTTCGTTCCAGAGCACGGCCTCGCGAATTACCGTATTTTTTTCAGCAAATGTCCAAAGAAAATTTAGCAGACGTACATCGCATGAATCGTGAATCTTCAAAATACGTACATGCGTTATTGTTGTTATATATGCTTTAGTTTTGAACTGCAGACTGCGGACTCCCTCATTTTGCTACGGACTCCCCTTGTTCAAAAGTTAATTTCTACCCCCTCACTTATGTAACAAGGCGTAGTCGGTCTACGTCGCCTACCCTACCCAGGTCCTCGGTCCGGCTGAGAGAGGGTTACCTCCCACGGTAGTTGAGAGTAGCGTCGATTACAAACACGAACACAGGATTCTATGCTTCATTCTACGTGCGTATATTATTTAAACCTCTGACACCTAATATATATATATCGCGCCACGTAGCGCGTACAATATTACAATGCTTGCAGAGCCGATTCGTATATCGGCTCTAGTCGCGCGTCGCGTACAAAACGTATAATAGTTACCTTAGTATCGATACCCGGAATCACTCGGCGGGGTACGGCTTCGGAGACAGAGATACTGGGAGATAGAGCGTAGGAGAAGGAACCGATACCAGAAAATGGAAGACGTAGGTGACGGAGAAAAGAGAACCTACGTGGCTGAAGAAGGAGACCCGAGTGTGTGTCGCGACACGTCACCGTTCCATTTCGCGACGGCGCCATAAAAGCCTAGGACCGGTAAGGCCATAAAAGACCGCTCTACCATGCAAATCGTTGTGTTTACGATCTACGGACATCAACAGATTTGCCGACGCACGCAAGGTTGTTTACCAAATCGACTTGTTTTTGGGATGGCAAGCGTCTATACTACACTTATGCTTGCAGAATCTACGGTTTCTACGACACGTGTGTGCGCATGTGTCTGTGCGCGTTGCTATGTGTGTGCACGTCAGACATACGATCAAGAGTACATAGTAGAGAATCTCTATTATCATATTATGTACTCTTGATGCGATGTACGTTTCTTCTCGTCTGTCCGGTCACCTGAGTTCTACGTGTATAGCATCTATGCTCTTACAATATTGCCCGTTGGCTTGTTGACAGAGGCAAACGTTCGCTGGAGACAATATGTCTGGTGCTGGCCTACAAGATCAAATACCCGAACAACATTTTCCTGTTACGAGGCAACCACGAGTGTGCTAGCATCAATAGGTAAGTGTCCCCAGTGTCTCCCCACTGTCACTGTCACCGCTGCCATGTGACACTAAGCCACAGTCATATTTAGGAATATTATGTAGAAATATATATTTGGAAGATAGGTCCGCGCCATTTTATTGTGTCTGTACCTAACATGTTTTACCGTTGTTAAATAAAGTTTTTACTTACTTACTTACATACTTACTACATATTTTAGTCTCCTCAGACTCTATTGTATTTTATGTTGCCGATTTTAATTACATATAAGTGCTTTCAGTTTTTTAAACCCAAATAAAGAAGTAAGTGCAAGTAAGTTTCATGTAACAATCGTTCAATCTTTTGATGTGATTTTTTGCCTATTTACTCTCGTCCATACCTTATACCAAGAGTGACGAGTCAATCAACATCATGGCATTAATTTTTGGTTCTTGCTTATATGTATACGTATTATGTATATATATATACATAATACGTATACATATACGCAAGAGCCAAAAATTAATGCCATGTATACAATATATACCAGTGTTTCCCCTGCATTGACACGAGGAGG
>NW_014578659.1:9027-11583 GCF_000485595.1 Priapulus caudatus
GTGTGTGTGTGTGTGTGTGTGTGTGTGTGTGCGTGCGTGTGTGTGTGTGTGTACGCGCGTGCATATTGATGTGTGCGTGCGTATGTGCATGCCTGTATGTGGATGTGCGTGCGTGCTGGTGCGCGTGTGTGCACGTGTGCGCATTTGCTAACTTACGCAACTATTGTCATCTTATTGTTTTGTCAGTGTATCAGGTCTCGGTTTACAAAGTTCATGCAGTATAAGCACAGGACTGCAAACGTACATCATTGTGAGAGAATATGATATACTCGTACTCATAGTTCCTATGGTCTGCCGAAAAGGCACAATAGACCCCTGAGTAATGCAGAAAAAGCTCCGGGGACATTAAACAGGTACCGATACAATCACTAGATGCTGGCTTCATTTATTATTCATACATTTGCTTGAATATTTTATGCTTGGCTAATTTATTCCGGATGTGCCCATCCACGCCACAATTTTGCAGTGGAGCCAGAAAGCTTTTAAAGAAAACGCATCTGAAATCTCATGCAGTGATTGGGTTGGCGGGATAAGTCCTTGTTCCCTATAGTCATCCCATGTCGTAACTTGGTTAAAGCGCTCTTTCACTTATTAATCATAAGCAACTACTCTCACTTATTTCTCCAGCCGAGTAGTTGTCAACAGCACCGTATATAATATAGTTATGACTATCGCATATGGCTATGTGTAAAGGTTATGTCATCCTAGACATGGCGTCTAAAGCCCGGCGCACATTGCCGAACATTTTGCTCAAAAACATTATCGTAGCAATGTTCCATGAAATGTTCGGCAATGTGCTGTGAAAAACGTCGCCGAACATTTGTGCCGAACAATGTTTCTGAAGATCGGAACTGTTTGATATCTCGAACATTGTTCGTCGAATGTTCGTCAATGTGCGCTAAATGTCGAACAATTCTAGGAACATTTGTAAAGTAGTAACCAATGGCAGCACGATATGTGGTCACATGATTTTTGTGCCCAATCATGCGTCGATCACGTGACTATTTACAACACAGCTACTATACGGCGCCACGAGGTTGTTCGCTGCAAAATGTTCGGCAATGTGCGCTCAGCAATTGTTCGCCCGCACATTGCCAGACAAAAACATTTGTTCGGGAAAATGTTCGGCAATGTGCGCCAGGCTTTAACTATTCACGGTCCCACGGACCACAATGTTATGGACAACGTGACCCAGAAATGGAAAGGAAATATCCCAAAGAAAAGCATCGTAAATACTTACGATTATCATCAGTGTAGAATGTCGTTCGCAATATGCTTCGTGAGCAATGATTGCGACATTCTCAAATTATGATGTCATAATTGTGTTTTGTGACACCGGGTGCCCCAAATACCCACCAGACATCTGCTGCTGCTCTTACACCGCAGTATCAGCGTTCTCCAAGAGCACTTATAGCCTGGCGACACTTATGCTTGCAGAATCTACGGTTTCTACGACGAATGCAAGCGACGCTACAACATTAAGCTCTGGAAGACGTTCACTGACTGTTTTAACTGCCTGCCCATCGGTAAGGCTCCGGGATGAGCGACTGCGAATGCACGTAGTGCCGTCATCTGTCAGTACTAGTAATACACTCAACAACGATAAGCCAGAGATGCCAACCACTACGATTTATCCGTATTTTATACGAATTTCTATTCTTTTTGCACCACTACGACCCAGTTTGTATCAAACTACGAATTTCCTTGTGATCGGAAAAAAAAATGATTTTGGTCAATTATTTTCATTTTTTGTCAATTTATTGTCATGTTTGATCCTCAGAATGCAGGAAATTGCATCTCAGAATCAAAAAATTTTCCGGGGGCCATGCCGGACCCCTTTAGCAAACTCGGGTCACTACGTGACCCTCGAACTACTAATTTGATTGCCAGAAACTACAGATTGCTTCAAATATGTGTTGGCATCTCTGATAAAGCAAAGAGGAAGTATGTCGTGCTCTGACGCAGATCTCATGCTGTGCGCGCATGCGTTAAATACTGACTATGTACTATGATGCACATACATTGTGTGCGTGCGTAATTCTCACACGCTTTAACATGCTGTGATACAGTCATATCATACTCTGCGTGTAAGAAATAACACACTTTCAGTTTAACATGTTGAAATATCGTGCTGTACGCGCAGGCGTTAAATGCTGAATTATATGTGCTATGATGCACACACTATATTTTGTGCGTGCGTAACTGACACGCTCATGCTCGGATACATGCAGTCATATCATACTGTGCGTGTCGTAACTAACACACTTTAACATGTTGAAACGCGGTGAATACATGGCATCTGTTGTTTCCCATGGTCGTACGTGACGGGATGCTTATAGATCTGTTATTGGATAGCTAGGTGCCTTCAGCAGGAAGAATCAATAATGAGAAAATACTGTACAGAAATAGCGACGGTAGCAGGTGCAATACGCACCGATCGCGTCGCGACGAGTTATTGTCATTGGCGTGCTTATGTGTTTCGCAGCGGCGTTGGTAGAGGGCACGATACTGTGCATGCACGGTGGATTGTCGCCCGACCTGCAGAGCCTGGAACAG
>NW_014578659.1:18258-24098 GCF_000485595.1 Priapulus caudatus
AGAGAGAGAGAGAGAGAGAGAGAGGAGGGGAGAGAGAGAGAGAGAGAGAGCAGGGGAGAGAGTCAAGGTAGCGAGAAAGTGAAACTTACAATTCCGTGTACATCGCATAATCAATAACTGCAATGGTCAAAGGCTAATCTTCAGCCATGCCATTTTGCTTAGAAATCGATATAACAGGGCCACCGCCGTACTATACTATACTTGGCTGCATCGTAATACACAAAGGATGTGCAAGGATGTAGTGCACGCTGGGGGATTATGAGCGCAGCTTGAGTTGTAGCTAGGGCTAAAATGAAAGCGCCTGTTGTAGCCAGCAGTGTACACAGAGCTGTAGTAGTTACTGTAGCGGGAGATCGAGCAAAGCCGAAAGGTCTGACGTTTAATCACCAGAGGGCTTCACTGCGACATCGTGTGTATTGATTCGTGGTGATTAGCGGATTCGCAGTGCCCTCTGGCGATCGATGATGCAATTGTTTGAGGTGGCAACCCCTCGCAAACCTTTGATGAAAAGCATGTTCTTTTGTTCTTCAGTTGGTGACGCTGTTCAGCGCGCCCAACTACTGCGGCGAGTTCGACAATGCAGGGGGCGCCATGATCGTGTCTGAGGACCTGACCTGCTCCTTCAGTATACTGCCGGTATCGTCTCCTTGTTGTCACTTACCACAGGCTCCACTTTAGGGGACACATGTCTAACATGTTCGTCTTAAGCAGAACTAAGAGAGAAGCTGTGTAACGCAGTGTAGATTTCAATTTATGCATATATTTGCACTAAGAAACTGACTATTGTTTTGTGTATAGTATGTATGTATATGTATATATATATATAAATATATATATAAGTAAAGTCACACACGAACACCTGTGTAGATAAAAACAAAGTCAAGGTATAGAATAAGGGTGTTTAAAGTTTAAACAGCCTTATTCTATACCTTGACTTTGTTTTTATATATATATATAATTTAAAAAACGTTTTTCGTATGCCAGTTATTGATTGCAGTTTACCACGATGAACTGTTGCATAGTTACTCGTGACGTCATAACGACTTCAACTCCCAGAGATGCCAACCACTACGATTTATCCGTATTTTATACGAATTTCTATTCCTTTTCCACCACTACGACCAGTTTGTATCAAACTACGAATTTCACTGTGATAGAAAAAAAAAGGACAATTATTGTCATTTTTGACCCTCAGAATGCAGGAAATTGCATCTCAGAATCAAAATTTTTTCCGGGGGGCCTTGCCGGACCCCCCTAGCAAACTCGGGTCATTATGTGACCCTCGAACTACTAATTTGATGGCCAGAAACTACAGATTGCTTCAAATATGTGTTGGCATCTCTGCACTCCTATGGCTGAACTAATTTCACTCATGCTCTCTTCCAGCCTGACAAGGGAAAAGTGATTGCAGCAAACAGTAAAGGCAAGAAGGACAAGAAGTGAGTGGGGTGCAAGAGGAGCGGGTTTCTCGACATGGCGCAGCGCGTGAGCGAGGTAGCGAGCGGAGAGTGTACGTCACACATAGTGAGGCGCCACGGTGAGAAAACCTGCTACAGAGGGGACTACAACTAGGCCTGTCATGAGAAGCTATGTTATCAGAAGGCCCGCTGTGAGATTCCATACTATCAGAAGCCGTACTATTACTAGCAAGCCTACTGTACAACAAGCCCTTACTTGCTCGCTGGCTTACGGTTGAGTAGCCGTCAGGAACCGTTGTTATTGCTACCGTTGTTAACGATAACATGATGCGTGAACGACCGCCATGATGCATGAACGACCGCCATGATGCGATCACGACCGCCATGATGCGATCGCGGACCGCCATGATGCGATCGCGGACCGCCATGATGCATGAACAACTGCCATGATGCGATCACGATCGCCATGATGCGATCCCGACCGCCATGATGCGATCGCGTATGCCATGATGTGATCACAGCACGCGACGAGTATGCGACAGCATGCAACGAGTATGCAATGGCATGCGACATCTTTGCCGTGATGCGACGACGAATGCCATGGTAGGATCGTGCCCGCCACGATGCGATCATGAACACATGATAAGATCACAGCCCACTGATACGCTCGCTCTTGCACGTGCCCCCCCCCCACCTCTCCTGGCTGCATCCCACCGGCCACTCTCCCTCTCGCATGCAAGGACGATCTGGCCAGCATCGGACCCGCTGAAGCCCTTCACATCAAAAGCGCAGCATCACCATCGCATTAATCATTCATCGGCGCCATGTCTGCGCCGCAATTGGAACGTGTTGAGCGCGAGCATCGCGTGGGAATAGCGCAGCTCTTCATCCGCCGATCTAAGAAGATTGATCGCGGCTCGTTGCTCGCGGCAGCGTGAATAATGCATGAGTCCAGCGCTGCTTTGGTTGCTGCGTTGGTGTCGACGGCTGGTCCCTCCGGGGGTTGGCCGAGCGGGAGGAGGGAAAGAACTGGAATGTACACTCGTGAATGCGGAGGAGGCAGGTCGGACGTGATGGAAGGATCGCGGAGGAGAGTTGGTCGCTCTTCTGCATTGCCGCAGCCTGTGATTACAATCAGTCTGTGCTCACACTCGTGTAATCCCCCGATTGATCGCTCAACCAATAGGCTGCGGTACTGTGATCGATCCGTGGTGATTCCTTGGTGGCATGCCAACGCTTACTCTTTCATCGTTGGTGTGTCCATCACTGCTCTGTGTCTGTACGGGCGCGCTGGAAGTTTGGGTTGTCAGTGGAAAAGAAGGTTGGGATCGTGTGTAGAGATGGAATCGTGCTGCGGAATCCACATCTATTTAAAATACATTCCAGTGCGGTTGCGGTCAGGTTTAATTTAAATGAGTTGTGGTATAATTAATGGGAAGTTTTTAGAGGTGGAACCAACTTTAGGATGCCATGAAAACATTCCGTTCGATTACAATCCAGTTTGATTAGAGACAATTAGTGATAGGTTTTTTAAATGTGGTACCAACTTTAGGGAGCCATGACAACATTCGATTTACGGTCAAGTTTGATTAGACACAATTAGTGAGAAGTCATTTAAATATGGTACCAACTTTAGGGAGCCATGAAAACATTCCATTCGATTACTGTCAGGTTAGGCAGTTGAAATGATAGGCAGCTGGTGGTAAGGCGTAGCTATATATAGGTCATAGATGTGGATGTGACATGATTAGAAAGACCATTGATTCGATTTGATTGTGGTTAGTCTGGCTTCGTTACTGAGCTGCCTCTGGCGCGGCCACGCATGACTCGATCCATGCGGTGCGCCACTCCAATTAACGCTACTCGCCGCTTAATCAGTCGAGGTTTAATTAGTGAATTTATACGCGCCGTGTTCGTTCGTCCATCGTCGCGACAAGATATCGAACGGCTGTGGTCATAGTGGGTGCTGTCTGTCAGGGTCTAGACTACGTATGACCGCGATCATGAATCTGATAGCAACGCACGCAACATGAATAGATCAGGAGTGTATAATATAGACTCCTAATATATCTATATTATATCTAATATATAATATATCTATATAATATGTAATATATCGATATTATACACTCCTGATTAGATATGTGTACATAATCGACTTCTGACGAGATTTCCCGAGCTTAGGTAGGACCCGTTGATTTGATTGTCGAGTTGTTAATTTATTTGTCGTGCTGTTCACTTTGTGACTTGTTGCGACCACATGGGACTCGCGTGGGTGGGCTGTACACAGATGAGACTTGTATACTGTACTTTGTACACAGATGAGACTTGTATACTGTACTCTGTACACAGATGAGACTTGTATACTGTACTCTGTACACAGATGAGACTTGTATACTCTACTCTGTACACAGATGATACTTGTATACTGTACTCTTCTGTCCATACGCCCCCATACCTGTAGGTAACTGCGTAGTAACGATTTTCGTGCAGTGGGATGAGGAGGCAAGTCGATGCAGGAAGCAAGTCAATAATTAGTACTAATTAATGCCCCTCCCCCCACCCACGTTTGCACTGACATTACGTTTCTCTAGTCGCGTATTAAATAAGTGTTATGTTGTGTACTGTGATATTGAGATATTTATAGAAAAAAAAATATGAAGGTTATTTTGGCTATCGTTGGATGTAAACAGTGAACACATCTATACATTGTATATCTATATCTATATTGTATTTCATCTTGTAAGATGTGGTTCATCGCTAATAGCGTAGAATTGATGTCATGTATTGAGCGCTCTGATGGCTAGGTAAATGGAGATAGTGAAGCGGTTGTCACGCGTACATAACGATATTATTACTGAGAAGGAGATTAGGCATGAAGTTGCACTTAAGTTATATGTATGTGTAAAAATGTATAGTCTGTTTTCTAAACTCGTAACACTCCGTTGTCTAAAAGATGTTCCAATTCACCCACTTGGTCATATCTCTCACTCTCACATTCCCCCCTCTTCCCCACACCACACCACACACACACACACACATCGACACACGAACACACACACACCAGCGAGCGATCACCACACACCACACACACAGCACAACACACAGCGAGCGAGCGACATCTACACACACTACACACACACACACATCAACATACACACACACGACGAGCGAGCACACACACACACACACACACACACAGCACACACACACACCACACACACACACAGCATAGTATGGTGGGGGTGTTGCAACGAACCCCCCCCCCCCCCTCCCCCGACCAAAAAACCAAAATGTTTTACGATAAAAAAAATTTGCACGAATTTCAAACGCTCAGGTACCAGCACCAGATCGAGCTCCATTTGTAAAAAATATCTCGATCGGTTCTCGATCGTCAGGGTATTCAGTCCTCAGCTATCCTTCCGTGTGAAACGAGAGGGGTTCCCCCCGGAGGCCCCTACACACCTCCCCCGAGCTCGGGCGCTTATGCTTCACGATCGCTTATGATAGACTGCAGACTAACGCGACACCGAACAAAATGCAACATTCAAAAACGAACCCCCCCCCCCAATAGAAGCTGGCTTACGGGCCCTGATGTGTAATAAAGGGTAAGACGAATAGGTATACTACTACTAACAGTGCGCCATAGCCGGCGTTGGTTCAAGAACTATGGTCCTGATCCGTCTTGCGGGGTGGTAGACCATGACACAATCGTCAACCTATCCCGGAATTTCAAGGTGCACGTTGAGTTGTCGTCGAGATGATGAATCCGGCAGGCCTCTAGTTTCTTTCTATTTCGTAAGCTTGGCTTTGGCGGCGCTCTTGCGCTCGGGCCTACGGTTGGCGGTAAGCACTTGCGCCCACGAAAAGCTCGAATAGGCTCTTAGCCGTGCCACATGTCCTCGCTTATCGCCTCTAAGGATCTCTCTCTCTGCGATTTTTTCTCTCTCCTTCTTCTCTCACGTCTCTCCCTCTCTTTCTCTGCTCTCTTCCTCTGTCCCTTCGTTGGCTGCTTTCTCTCTTCTTCTCGCTTCCTCTCTCTCTCCTCTCCAGCTTTAACTCTCTCTCTCTCATCTGCTCTCTCTCGTCCTTTTCTTTCTTTCTTTCTCTCGCTAATTCGTCGGCAGCTTCATATCTCTCTCTCCTCTCTATCGCATCTATCACCTCTCTCTCGCTCTATCTCATTTCTTCTCTCTCTCTCTTCTCGTTTCTCTCGTTCGCAACATCTATCTTCACTTACACTCTCTCTCTCTCTCGTCATCATCTCTCTTCCCTCTCGCGTACTCAGCTCTCGCGCTCCTCTCTCCTCATCTGCTCTCTTGGCTCTCGAACCTCGTCGTCTCTTGTACATCTATCCTCTCCAGCTCCAATTCTTATCCTCTCCATTCTCTCTCTTGCTCTTCTCTCTAGGTCTCCCGTATC
>NW_014578659.1:24294-25704 GCF_000485595.1 Priapulus caudatus
GGAAAACGGGAAAATAGTGCTATTTCACGGCAATATTATTCTACTTTGTATGCGGTTCTAGACAAAGTTCTTTGCTCTCTAAAATAAGACCAACCGCTTGTCTCTACGATACTCTTAGGCCGAGATATTGGAGCGTAATCATGCCTCCCACAGGCCTCACGCCGCTTCGCATCCACAATATTCACTATCCTTCCCGCCTTTTGCGGGTCTGGCTATCGTTTTCCGTCGCCGCTTGGAGCGCTGATAATTGATGTCACATGCCCAAATTTGGTACTCTTACGACACCATATAGTAACTGAGCTGCGTTGTAGAGACTTAATTTAGAAAACATTGCCGGCTCCATCATGACGGGCATTAGCCATGCTAGGAAAGATAATGGGAGAAGGGCATAGGCGATGCCATGTATAATGGCGATGCCATATGGCTGCCATGCATAATGACGTAAACCGTAAAATCACCATAACTGAGCAACTGTGGGAAGGTAGAGACTTTGTTTTGATGTTTAGACCCATGTTCTTAACACCAAGGATTCCATCGTCTATAGGACTTATATATTTAACAGTAAGTTATTATTATATATGAAAATGTTAAATATTATGATGCAGCTAGATCATGGAATACATAGATGAACACCCAACACCATCAAACTACTTACTATTCGCCTTCGTCTTCGTGGTTGGGGTCATTCTCTCCAGTCTCCAGATCTTCCTCTCCTTTCCTCTGCTCTTCATATCTTTTTTCAGCATCATCTCGTTGTGTCAGTGAGTTACAACACTCATTTCCTCCTTCACACACACAGTAGCAGGTACATGACAATCCATTTGCTGCACAACCACACTTCCTGCTGCAGGCATTCTCTTCTGCTCGGCAGCTGCAGCTAATGACGTCCATGAGGTTTTTTGGTGCGGTAGGTTCTTTTGACAGCACTGGTACCACTTCATCATTTACAGTAACTTCCCATCCATAGTTAGTGATTTGGACAGCAGGAGGGTCAGTCTTGTCCGCAGCTTTCCATAGCATCATTTGGAGATTGTGCTCTTCGGATATGGAGTCCCAGGTTGATGTCTGTTGGTGGAAGGGACTCGGATAGAGGATTCTTTCGCTTGCGATAAATCTCGTACCTGGAAGCATTCATTGACGTGCTTTTCTTCTGGCCATATAAATGTAGGAAGAAGGCTTTGCCAGTTGGAATGCTATGGAAGGCTGCGGACAAGGCTGACCCTCCTGCTGTCTAAATCACTAACTATGGATGGGAAGTTACTGTAAATAATGAAGTGGTACCACGCAAGAGTACCTGCAGCAGGAAGTGTGGTTGTGCAGCAAATGGATTGTCATGTACCAGCTACTGTGTGTGTGAAGGAGGAAATAAGTGTTGTAACTCACTGACACAACGAGATGATACTGAAAAAG
>NW_014578659.1:25714-35326 GCF_000485595.1 Priapulus caudatus
ATGCATGTATGTATGTATGTATGTATGTATGTATGTATGTATGTATGTATGTATGTATGTATGTATGTATGGTCCCCGCTGCACATACCAGTCAGTACAAAATCTGGCCACGTTAGTGTGTTAGCGCATGCGCAATATCTCACCAGAAGAGTTATATTTTGTGATGAATATGCATCTAATATGGTTAGGGGGTATCTCAGCATAAATATATGTAATAAATTGTTATCAGTAGACCTGTGTATATAATTAGGAGAGCGCCCTAGCCTGTAGGATTCAAATTCATAATTCCGCCACTGCCGTCCTTTCCCTTGCCTCCCTTGTTCCTCGCTCAGCATCCTTCTTCTACCGCGCCTCAGCTATCTTAATTCCCTGCCGTCTTTCCTCAGTCTGCCGTCACCCCTCTTTTAGCAAGCTACATATTATCAGGAGTTAATAAAAGACAACTCTTAAGGAGTTAATAAGGAGTTAATAAAAGACAGGAGTTAATGAAAGACAACAAGTTAATAATTTGTCTTTTATTAACTCCTGATATTATGCAGTCTTTCTCAGCCCGAGCTGCACAACTCGTCGCTCAACAGTCGGCATTATAAGAGATGTCGTTATAAGGTTCCATATACATACACGCATGCACACGCACACACACACACACACACACACACACACACAACACACACACACAGCACACACACACACACACACACCAACACACACAACAATCACACACAACACAGGGCACACACACCACACACACACACACACCACACACACCAGCACACACAAACATGCACACACACGCACATCACATCCGCACTAAAATCAGATAACAACGCACGCGGCGCCGCGCCGCACACGCCAGCACGTTACAAATACACGCACACACATCGACACAAGTCATATAAACGTAACGCACCGCCCCGCCGCACGTACCACCGCACGCACGTACATACAGCGCACACACATCTCACAAGTCAGATAAACAGTACGCCCGCCACGCGCCCGCACGCACGTCCGCGGCGCACTGTACGCGCACGCACGTCCGCGCGCACTGTACGCATATCTACGTAACATTGTTCCATAATAACTGCGAACATAATGACGCCAGCAATCGCTTTACTTCCCTGATAGCGCGAGCAGCGAGGTTCTATAGCTGGCTGGAGAACAACACAACTCGGATACGCTAATACAGAATCTGAATAGAGAGAGGCGACATCGCGCAAACCTGCCCCACAGCCACATGCATTTGGAGCGTTTCAATAAAATATAATGCTAAATAAATACGAAATCTATTTACTACCAAAGTTTCTCTACTCTCTTTCGCTTATTATTGCCGACAATTTCCTGTAAATGCCATGCAAATGCTTCTCTGCAACACACATATGTACACCGCACGCACGCTGCCGCACACGGACACACATATATATGTATACATATATATATAAACATTAATTTTTGATTAAAACTATATCATATATGTATAAATGGTAGTTGCCCCTTGTGTAAGCGGCACAGGTTATGGTTCTGACGAGTTATTCATGAACGCGTGTGAGAGTACATTGAGAGCGAATATTGTAATATAATAATTATGATCACTAGACGGCGCCCTAGTGCAAGAATCAACAAACGCGTATCGTAGGCCCTACAGCCAGCGTCGAGCGATCGTGAGTGAGTAACTGAGTGTCCATGATGGAAGTCAACAAATTGTCAGCGAAGCAAGTCTCCGTGTAAGTAGTGATGCATAGTGACATTCACACCGATTTACGATGGTTTACAGACTCGCTGGGGGACTGGTGGTATGTTATGATCGCTGCTAGTATGGTGATAGCTGCATCAAACACTCAGGACAGTAGTCAGTGACGTTTAACATTGCAGCCGTCGTTAGTACTAATCTCAGTTTAAAGTAGTAACAACGCATGTTTTAGTGTAAATAATGACTGGAACTAAGAAATAATTGATCGTTAGAATGAGATGTGCACGTACATGTACGATACATCATGTGTCATTGTTCATTATCTAAGTCATGATGTATGCCAGCATGGCTCTCAGTTAGGCTGAGAGGGTCTATGTCCCCCCGGGTACTATCGGAGACGGAGGGTACCCTGGGTACGGTTCGATATATCGGAACGTACCCTTGTACTATCTAATATGCCGGACCGTACATCGCCTACTCCACTAACGAGTCTAGGGAGTCGCTAGCCACAAGTTCCCTTCTCGCGTAACACTACGTTGACACGTTCCTACGACGTGTGACAGTCGGAGAGCCTGGTCGGTTTTGGGAGTCGCCTACGCCTACTTCCTAACCCTAACCCTAACCCTAACCCTAACCCTAACCATATCATATAGTTACCATGCAGGATATGTTCCGATATATCGAACCCTACCCAGGGTACAGTCCGGCAGTACCCTGGGGGACATAGACCCTATGAGCCTCATGCAGTTAGCCTTATCTGCACTGCACTGTGTTGTTCTGTGAAGGCTATAGTAACTAAAGCAGCATGGGCTACAACATACGATGACAATAAACCACTCAATTATGAATTTATTGGCAAAGTGATCATCTTGCTCGAATGAGTGATCAATGACATTACACGATTTACTAGATACAGTAATGTAACCCAACAAGAGTTGTTGGGTCACATTATTGTATATAGTGATTTACATGTCTTTAAACTAGAATGTAGAAGCAGTTATGTGTGCATCTGCATACACGATACAGCGATCTATGGGAGTTTTAGATAATGTGTATTTAGATGGGGCCATGGGCAAGGCACAGTTCAGTCAGATGAAAATGTGCTTTGTTCTGTGCAACTATTACATTTCCAGGCGATCATATTTAAACGTAGTTAATACAACCATCATATATTCACCAGCTGCATGTGTTACCATATATATGTGCATGTCAAACATTTCAGCAGTGCACATCCCTAATTAGTAATTGCACGCATGTACACGTGAGTCACATGTCCTCCCCCCCTCCCCCGACCTGCCTCGAAAGTGGCACGCTCCAATTCTCATTGGCTTAGGCCGCTGGGGGCGCTTCGTACATGTACGTGCGTGTACGGCTGCCCTGTGTGCTCTCCCGAGTCTGTGTCTACGCCTGCCATTCAGTCGGGTTTGCGCGTGCGATCGGGCAAACCCTAGCGACAAGTCGAACACAGGCTATACCGTCGCCCAGCGCCGATTCGCAGCTCGTGGGAATAACTTACGGTGAACACTGCTCTGCGTTTTGCGCAGATTCTGACGGCTTGAGCGGACGGACGGACACGAGCGGCGAGCGCGGAGACAACACTAGAGAACGAGAGAGAGAACGAGAGAGACTGCGATCGATGGAAGAGGGTGGGCAACAGAGCAGGGTACCTACGCTGCCGCCGCCGCCGCCGCCACGCGCAATTGTTGTGTGATCGAGGGAGTGGGTGGTTCCCGCGAGCAACAAAGAAAGAGAGGAGGGGAAGAGAAAGAGGGGACGTTTCGGCGCTTCGGTCGAACATGGATTGGTATGTTTCAGTGTGTTGCCACGGCAACGTTATCGGCGTCAGATTAGCCTTCAGGTGTGGGCATTGTATGTGTGTGCATTGGGGTAGCTGGGAGAATCAGTATCGGTAGATCTATAGACGATGAATAAATCTGATCGCACATGAAGATTGATCGTTTGTTATCAAATCGTTATATACATGCTTGACTATATTATGCACTATGTGTTATATATATATATATATAACGTGTTAGGTAGTATCGTGGGCTCTTGCTTCGGTCCTGACAGTTATGTACGTACGCGCTAGCCAACTTGTACGTGTATTTGTAAAAAATAAATGTGCTTACGTGATATTATACGCAACTTTGTAAGTTTTTTTATGTATATCTTTGAGAGAAATTGACGGGAGGTGAGAAAGGGACTAGAACGGTAGATGTGTTGCCTCATACAGTATTTGCGTGTGCGTGTCTAGTCGTGCGTGTATTGATTGATTGTCCGAGTGTATTGGGAATAATCAGCGTAAAAAACAGCGTTGGCACGTCTGTGCGAACGATATTACAGTATACCAGAGTCCATTAAAACTATTAGGGCTAATAAATTGGTCTAAGCATTATTTCTACAGACATGCGACCTTATTTCCTTTTGTAACAGTCAAAATACAGTAATCCGAAGAAACCGAGGAGAAGGATTGCAATATCTTATAAACAACTTTTAGAATCAGTTATAATATAGATTAATTTGTCCATAGTTCGGTTAAATAGCAGTTAGGTATAAATATAATTGCATTATATAAATATAGTTGCTTTTGTGATTAGCCCTCGGTCTGTAACGTGCTAAATAAATCGGCAAAAGCTCAACTTTGTCAGGGTGGTAGCACAATCGCGGGGTGTCATGTCAGCGCCCAAAAATGAAGATTTCGAAACTAATTGTTGTTTTATGACAAATGTGAATGCATGATTATAGAAATTTGTAGGCATATACTATTACTTATGCAATTACTATAATAATATACCGTAAAATTCTAGGGTGTAGTATCCTTTTATAACCCCATTATCAAAATATAGCATCGTTGCGCCATCTTTCGGTAATAATAACTTAAAGAAACAAAATTGAACAAGTAAACAGGTATATTTTCCTTTTACTAGTTATTACTTCTGAATACTAGGTTAGGCGTGCAAAATCGTAAAGAGGAAATTAATAATTACGCAAAGAGTAGCAGATATTGCTACAACTACGCTCGTATCATATAAGTGTATATTCTTACCCTCGGATATAGACATCCTCAACCTCCACCTAGCTAGAGGTTTGACCGAGCGGCAAGAGATTTACAGATTATTAGGAACAATTATAATTATAATAAAAAAAATAGTCAGCAAAGGTCCAGGATGGGTGTGGGTAAGTTTCATGCTCGTGGGAGCGATCGCTTGGCGAAAAAGCCTACGGCAAGGTCTGCTTAGTTTGTTTTTACCAGGAGCGTATAATGACAATTTGTCATTATACGCTCCTGTTTTTACGTATAGCATTTATAGGGCTGAACATTTTTGCTTCGCACTGGCGTTGAAATGTCACGTAGGTATCCACGAAGTTTGTGCCCTGACGCACGCACGCACGCACATGCACATACGCGCGCACACACACGCGCACATACGCACACACGCGCACACGCAGGGAAGCACACAGACGCGCGCGCACGCACGCACGCACACGCGCACACACACACTCACATGCATACACTCTCTCTCTCTTCCCCCTTTCTCGAGCCTTTCGCTCTCTCTCTCTCTCTCTCTCTCTCTCTCTCTCTCTCTCTCTCTCTCTCTCTAACACACGCATACACACACGCACGCGCGCGCACGCACGCACACACACACACGAACTTTATTTTACCATAGTTGTTTTATGTTGCATTTACAGTATGTTCTGACAGTTCTTTTGCTAATAACATACTGTCATGATTACTTTAACCACCTATACGTACACATCCGGCCACCTGCACAGGCTGAACACCTATCTGAGCCAACTGTCGGTATTGGGTGTGTGCGTGCGCGTGCGTGTGCGTGTGTGTGTGTGTGTGTGCATGTAAATATATATGATATGAGTAGGATATACATGTTTGTCATAAAAGATTACATGATGTTTAGTAAAATTGTACTTTTCATGCTCAAGGCTTACAGCTACTACTATGCTTACCTTCATTTATGAACTTCTTGTAACGAAGTAAGAATTAGTACGCTCATATATGCACTACTTTGTAATGCCATATGATGTAATCAAACTGTTTATGCCATTTACCTGTTTGTACCATCACTGAACTATGTTACCATCACAGTGTTGTAGATATTCTGTATAACGTATAATATAATGTAATGTACATAATATTATTATGTGTTTCTGGAAATAAAAGACATTATAAAAAAAAAACTGTCGGGATTGGTCTGAAACCTTACCGTGGATAACTCGCGAACGAAGCAGTAGATATACAAGTATGTTATATGAAATATATTATATAATACATATACAATTATATAATACATATACAAGCATATAATATAATATTATTATATTATATAATGCTTGTATATGTGTATATACAAGCACACAGTCGATAAAATGTATTAATTAATTAATTAATCATGGATGTACCTATTTAAAGTTATTAGTTTGCCTTCATACCGTCTAAATAAATGTTTCATAAGAAAAAGGGAAAGAAAAGGGAAGGAAAGGGGTTGGGGTCGGTATTGAAAGGATTGTAAGGTGGCTCGCTATAGACCTATTTAGTCTGCGTTGACTTAAGATTTCTTTAGAAACCAAGGACAGACAGAGAATTAACTTTGCTATCCGTACACGTACATTTTAACATAAGGTTCAGTAGACTCACAACCGCCAAATGAGCAAGCCCTGGGGGTGCTTGGCAAAATACTGCTGAGAAACATTGGGATAGAGCAAGCGACTCAGACTGCGCGCTTTGTCGCAACGTGTCGCGCACCGTAGACACCCTATAATACCAGGAGTGTCATAATATAAACTACAGTCCATATTATGACACACCTAATAATATCTGTCTACGGTGCAGACACACCTGGTAGCATGCACAGATTCAATGGGTGGAGAGCAACCAGCGCGCGCCCCTCTATTTTTGCCGAGCAGAAATTTCCTCTCGAAAATTTGTTTGCCTTCCTAAATAAGCGTGATTTTTTTTAGAACAAACTGCTTTCAGATACATATGCTAACACTAACACTTATCCGCGAAACACTACCGATCAACTTATAATCCGAACCACTATATATAAGAACCATTTATTACAAAACACTATCTATGGTGGGTCCGGAACTCGAGTGGGAAAAAAAATTTCGCAGTCCGGACCCCCCCCCCCCTACTCGCGCAGAAAACGCCATCTGAGGGCGGTCTAATTATCAAATTTTTTATATAAACCCAGACCCCCCCTTCGCGTGCTCGCTACTTCGTGTCCCCCCACATTTCTAAATGGATTTGCGCGGCCTGGTTCTTGAGCCGGTTATTCATTAGACACGCGTGTGAGAGTACATTGAAGCGAATAGTGCTAATACTATGATCACTCAACGCGCCTAGCTGCAAGAATCAAGCAAACGCGTATCGTACAGCCAGCGTCGAGCCACAGTGCCGTCGAAGCGATTCGTGAGCTGAGTAACTGAGTGTTCCATGATGCGACGTCAACAAAATTGTCAGCGCAAGAAAGTCTGCCGTGTAAAGTAGGATGGCATGTGACATTCACACCATTTATCGATGGTTTACAGACTGGCTGGGCGGACTGGTGGTAGTTTATGATCGCTGCGCTAGTAATGGTGATAGCAGCATAAACACGCAGGACAGTAGTCAGTGAAACGTTTAACATTGCAGCCGTCGTTAGTACCTAATCTCAGTTTAAAGTAGTAACAAGCGGCATGTTTCTAGTGTAAATAATGACTGCGAACAAGAAAATCATTTGATCGTTTAGCAATTGAGATTGTTGCACGCTACATGTACGATACATCATTTGTGTCATTGTTCATTATCTAAAGTCATGATGTATGCCAGCATGCTCTCAGTAGCGCTGAGAGGGTCTATGCTCCCCCAGGGTAAGCTATCGAGGAGCGGAGGTACCCTGGGTACGCGTCGATATATCGGAACTACCCTTGTACATATCTAATATGCCGGACTCGTACATCGCCACTCCACTAACGATGTCTAGGGGGAGTCGCTAGCCACAAGTTCCCTTCTCGCGTAAGCACTACGTTGACACGTTCCTACGACAGTGCTGACAGGCGAGAGCCTGCGTCGTTTTGAGGAGTCGCCTACGCCTACTCCCTACCCTAACCCTAGCCTAACCCTAACCATATCACTAATAGTTACATGCCAGGAATATGCTTCCGATATATCGAACCCTACCAGCGGTTCAGCTCGCAGTACCCTGGGCCGACATAGACCCTATGAGCCTCACTGCACGTTAGCCTTATCTGCACTGACTGTGCTTGTTCTGTGAAGGCTATATAACTGAAAGCAGCATGGCTACAACATACAATGGACAATAAACCACTGCGATTATGAATTTATTGCAAAGTGGTATCATCTTTGCTCGAATGGTGCATCAAATGACATCACACGATTTAGCTAGACTAGCTGTAATGTAACCCAACAAGAGTTGTTGGCGCTCACATATTGGTATATGAGTGATTTTACATGTCTCTAAACTAGAATGTAGAAGCAGTTATGTGTTGGCATCTGCAATACACGATACAGCGATCTAATGGGAGTTTTAGATAATGTGCTATCCTAGATGGGGCACTAGGCAATGGCACAGTTTCAGTCAGATAAAATGTGCTTTGTTCATGTGCAAGCTATTACATTTCGAGGCGATCATGATTTAATGAGTTAATACACACCATCTATATTCAGGCAGCTGCATGTGTTACCGCTATATATATGGCCATGTCAAAACATCTTCAGCAGTGGCACATCCCCTAATTAGTAATTTGCCCACGCATGTACACGTGAGTCACATGCTCCTTCCCACCCTCCCAGACCTGCCTCGAAAGTGCGCCCACGCTGCGGCAATTCATCATTGGCTTAGGACGCGGGGGGCGCGTCGTACATGTACGTGCGTAGCTACGGGCTGCCCCTGTTGCTCTCCGAGTCCGTGTCTACGCCTGCCATTTCAGATCGGGTTTGCGACGTGGCGATCGGGCAAACCCTAAGCCGACAAGTCCAAACACAGAGGCTATACCACCGCCGGCTGGCGCCGATTCGCAGCTCGTGGAATAACTTACGGTGAACACCTGGCTCTCTGCGTTTTGCCGCAGATGCTGACGGCTTGAGGGCGACGGACTGGACACGAGCCGGCCGAGCCAGCGGAGACAACACTAAGAACAGAGAGAGAGTAACGAGAGAGACTGCCGATCGATGGAAGAGGCGTGGGCCACCTACAGAGGCCATAAAGGGATACCTACGCTGCCGCCGCCGCCGCGCCTGACACGCCGCAATTGTTTGTGTGATCGAGGGGAGCTGGGTGGTTGCCCGCGAGGCAACAAGAAGAGAGAGCGGGGAAAAGGAAAGATGGCGACGTTTCGGGCGCTTCGCGTCGACATCGATTGGTTATGTTTCAGTGTGTTTGCCACGGCAACGTTACGTGTGCGATTAGCCCTTCAGCGTTGTGGGCATTGTATTGTGCTTGCATTGGCTGTAGCTGCGAGAATCAGCATCGCTAGATCTATAGACGATGAATAAACTCTGATCGGCACTGGCCATCACTCATGCACGCAACATGCACAAGCACGCAACACACATTTTAATGTAAGATATGATGGGTATTTTAATTTTCCCTGTAAAATTCTCTGCCTGTAGCTTGCTATACATACATACACATGCACACAGGACAATATATTCAGAAACCATATTAAAAGGCATATTCTCACACTTTTTGCCACGGTATTGGCTCTAATGAAATTAAAGTTTATGACGAATGAATCGCTATCAATCACTTGTTTTATTTATAGAGGAGATATATCTCTATGCCTCAAGCGCAAAAATTTCATGAAATTTCCACACCTAATTATGGTTACACAAAAATTTTGAATTTTTGTCGTAAAAAATGGTATTTGATATTCTCAATTACCAGGAAGAGTGCAAAAGG
>NW_014578659.1:35351-44382 GCF_000485595.1 Priapulus caudatus
AAAATGCATAACAAGGATATCGTTAAAACAATCTCCGGAGCGAGGCCCCCGGACCTCCTCCCCCCCAACCCACCACGGGCTTCACAAGCTCGTTTCTCGGAGGGCACACACTTTCTTCAAACCTTAATTAGAACCGCTCTTGGGTGGCGTCTTTGTATAAATCACAATGCAATGGCGTAGCTCACTTAGAGGTTCGCAGACGATTTGATTTGTTGTCAATAATGCATAATCGTGTAATTATTGGCTCTTGATATTATAAGGTTTATATGAGCAGCAAACTTGTTACTTCTTCTCTCGGGTTCTTCTTCTTCTTCTCGGGTCACTACACTACACTCGCCAGCCACTGCCCGCACACACAGGACTTGGCCGACGGTGGTTGAAGCCTCAAGGGGCCTACGCCGCCAAACTAGCGACCGGGATGTCTAAAATGCTTGACCCGGTGTGGCCGTCTCCGGGCTACAGGGCCCCCCCCCCCCCCGCCCCCTCCCCCCCCGGGGCTCTGGCAAATAAGCGGGCGCAATTTCAGAGATGACAGGCACTTGTTACTGGAACGGTTGTTATGGAACGATGGAACGCATGGAACTGGAACGATATGTTGCTGGAACGGTGTTATTCTGTTAAACGACAAGACACACGTTGAAACTCGCGCCATAGTGCTATGGTTATATTGGTGATATGGGTGCCCTCGCACATGTGCAAATATCTCGGGAGAATAATATTTGCAAAATTTATGGCATTTACAATGACGAGGGAGTTATCGCTAGCATATGACTTATACCCCCGTCACACCGGACGGGCGACCATCCGCGACCGTCAGCGTGCGACCGAGAAATGTACAAGGTCGCCGGCAACGCTGAACACAACGCGAGAAAAGTTCCAACAATTGACAAACTTGAAAAAAAAACCGCGACCTCTTAGACCGCGACCTGTGCGATCATATCCGCGTTCTCACGGCGCGCCGCCACGACCTCTCCGCGTTATGGGTTATCTATGAAGATCTATGGGCTGGGCAACGGCAATCACCCGGCGTTTCCCGCCCGGCCGCTCTCATCACGCTCATGGGGTTCATTACGTCACGCGTCTTTCTACGTGCTAGTTCGCGAGCTGCACGGCCGAGCTCTCCACGGCCGTTCTACCACGTTCTCACGGACGACTATATAAGCTGGTCGTATTTTTCGGGAAATTTATAACTGTACTAGTGTGCGGTTTTGCTGAATTAGAAACCGATGCGAAGAAACAAGTACCAGAGGCCGAGGCCGTAGCCGTGGCCGAGACAGATCCGGCACACGAACAGAATCGGCAGATCGGATGAGACAGATTCCAATGAATTCGCCGCTTAAAAATTGTTTACCATTTTCGCAGCGTTCTTTGCCACGAGGAGGTTGTAACTGCGCGTGTTACTGTACGTTTATGGGAAGATGTTACGACGCTTGTTCTCACGACCTTCGCGATCCCCATCGCGTTCTCACGTCGTTCCAGGTCAGATCGCCGAACCTATGGCGTTTGCTTTTTGAACATGCTCAAAACAAACGCCGTGACTCGGCGCATCATTGGCGACCATGGCGACCACACACGATGTCTGGGCGTTCTTCCACCACGCTCTATACCACGCTTATAGCGACCTTGTTCGGCTCTGGCGCCCAATCTTTCCGTCGCCGTAGCAGTCGCAGTAAGGACGCCACCCGCGGTGTGACTGGGGGTATTAGATGATAACAATTCAATCAGTAGATCTCACTAAGAAATAAGAAGCAGACCTTGCATGTACGTATACTTCAAAGGAGTAGGGGCAGACGGGGACAATTGTAACTACTTTTTCTAATCTGACATTAACAACTTATTATAGTTAAATACTTACTTCAAGGTTACTTATAAAATTAAAGATGCATATCTTGGCTTGAAATATGACTAAGTTTGCCGTTAAAGTTTAAACAAGTTATTCTTGTGAAGCCCATTATCATTTCAAAACTGGAAGTCAAGTGTTACAATTGCCCACAACACGGCCGGGTAATTGTAACACACCAATGGGGCATTGTAAACATACAATTTACAACAAATCATAATCGTTTCAAAAAGATTTTTATATTTTTTTATAAAGGTGACAGGACGTTGGAACAGATTTCAACAAATTAAACAGCCTTTATAGAACCACATAAAATAATTTTAATAAAACTATGACGAACGCTTGACTCATTTACATATGAATAAAATAATATATAAATAGGCTTACTTATTATGCCTTGGAACAAACTATTTAGGCGCAGACCATTAATTCAAGAGTTATGTAGTTCTCATGTCTGAGCTTTTAGATTAGGTTACTTTTTTGCCTTACTAAACAAAACACATTTTGTAAAGAAACACATACTTTTTTTAATACATTGCAAGGCGGCAATTGTACACGTTGTTACATGTGCCTCCCGCAGGAGACTGGCCATATTTTGGGGGCTGTCTTTTTGTTTTCTTAGCATAGTATTTCGTCATATAATTTTTAGAAATATACAGGCCTACAAAACCTATTTTTTATTGATATACAAATGACAGATGAATAGATCAAGTAGATATTTGGTCCAGAAAAAAAACATTAGGTAATTCGAGATTTTACTTACCTGCTAAAAAAACGAGGTGTTTTGCCGCTGGTCGAAATGTTCCTCGATGCGTAAAACCTGCCTACCCTCAGGACAGCATGTGGCGGCAATGAATGTGCATGCGCTGTGTAGAGCGGTACTACTATGCAGGCGTTTCTTCACTAGGAATGAGGGCCTCTGCTTACATTCTGCCCTCCCCGTGTTACTAATTAGTCCCCGGTCTCCCTACATACTAAAACATGGCGTTTTTAGTCGTGTACTCTGAATACTTGTGTATGTATGTATGTATTGTGAGATGTATGGTATTGTATATGTATGTATGTACTGTCATGTATGTATGTATGATATGTAGTGTTATGTATGTATGTATGTATGTATTGTTGTATGTATGTATGTATGTATGTATGTATGTATTGTATGTATGTATGTATGTATGTAATGTATGTATGCTATGTATGTATGGTATGTATGTAATGTATGTATGTAGTGTATGTATGTTATGTATGTATGTATGATGTAGTGTACTGTATGTATGTATGTATAGTATGTATGTATGTATTGTATGTTATGTTGTATGTATGTAGTGCTATGTGATAGTATGTATGTATGTTGTATGTATTGTAGTGTATTACATGTATGTATGTCATGTACTGTATGTATGTATGTATGGTATGTATGGTATGTATGTATGTATGCATGCATGCATGCATGCATGCATTGCCTGCATGTGCATGCATGCATGCATGCATGCATGCATGCATGCATGCATGCCATGCATGCATGCACTGTATGTATGTTATGTATGTATGTATGTATGTATGTATGTTAGTGTATGTATGTATGTATGTATGATATTATGTATGTATGTATGGTATGTATGTATGTATGTATGATATTATGTATGTATGTATGTATGTATGGGTATGTAATGTTATGTTATGTATGTATGTATGCTATGTTATGTATGTATGTAGGTATGTTATGCTATGTATAGTAGTGTATGTATGTATGTATGTATGTATGTTATGTATGTAGTGTATGTATGTAGTGTATATATAGTAGCAGCTATGTAGTGATAGTATGTATGTAGTGTATATATGTATGTATGCTATGTATGTATGTTAGTATGTATGTATGTATTGTATGTATGTATGTTTTTTATTTGTTATATGTATGTATTGGTATGTATGTTATGAATGCATCTGCATGCATGCCATGCATGCATGCATGCATGCATTCTGCATGCATGTAGCTATGTATGTATGTAGTGTATGTAGTATGCATATGCTAGTGTATGTATTGTTATGTATGTAATGTATGTATGTATTGTATGTATGTATGTCCCGCGACATACCAGTACAGTAGCAAAATCTTGGCCACGTTAGTGTGTTAGGCGCATGCGCAATATCTCACCAGAAGAGTCTGAACTTATTATTTTGTATGATGTGTGATGAATATTCAATTCTAATAGGCCTTAGGGGGTATCTCAGCATAGAATATATGTAATAAATTGTTATCACTGACCTGTGTATATAATTTAGGAGAGCGCCCGTAGGCCTGTGGATTCAATTCATACATTCCGCCAACTGCCGTCCTTTCCCTTGCTCCCTTGTCCTCGCTCAAGGCATCTTCTTTCTACCGGCGCCTCAGCTATCTTAATTCCTGCTCGCTCTGCATTCCTCAGTCTGCCGTCACCCCTCTTTTAAGCAAAGCTACATTATTATCAGGAGTTAATAAAAGACTTATAATTTGTTCTTTATTTTAACTCTGAGTATTATGCAGTCTTTTCTCAGGCCGAAGTTCTGCCCACCAAATCTCGTCGCTCAACAGTCGGGCATTATAAGATGATTGTCGTTATAAGGTTCATATTACATACACGCGATGCACACGCACCACACAACACACACACGCACACACAGCACACAACAACAGTCACACACACACACACACACACACACACACACCACACACACACACACACACATACACACACACCACACACACACACACACACACACAACACCAACACACGCACCACACACACCACACACAAAACATGCACACAGCACACAATCCGCCAAATCAAGATAACGAACGCACGCCGCCCGCCGCAACGCACGCACGTACATACACGCACAACATCCGCACAAGTCAGATAAAACGTACGCCCTCGCCCTGCCCGCCAACCGTACACACGCCACGTACATACACGCACACACATCCCGCACAAGTCAGATAAACGTACGCCCGCCCGCCCGCACGCACGTCCGCGCGCGGCACGATGTCGCGCACGTCCACGCTCGCGCACGCGCTGCGCGCACGTGTACTGCATTATCTACGTAACATTGTTCCATAATAGACGCGAACATAATGACGCCAGCAATCCTACTTCCCCTGATACGCACCGAGCAGCGAGGTTCTATTAGCCGGCTGTGAGAACACAGCACTCGGATACGGCTAATTACAAATCTGATATAAGAGAGAGGGCGAGCATCGCGCAACGCTGCCCCATCAGCACATGCATTTGTTAGCGTTTCAATAAATATATAATGCCTAAATTAATACGAAATCTATTTACTACCAGGTTTCTTACTCTCCTTTCGCTTAGTTATTGCGACCAATTTCCTGTAAACTGCCATGCAAATGCTTCCTCTGCAATCACACATATGTACAGCGCCAGGGGCGTAGCTTGTACGGGGGGCCTGGGGGGGCACGTGCCCCCCCCCCACAAATTGTCTGTGCCCCCCCAGGTGCCCCCCACTGAAAATTCATGTCTGATAAAAAGAAATTGAATTAAAAACCATGGCCGTTTTAGACAGTATAATACAAAGAAAGTTATTCATTGTGCCCGCCCCCCCCCCTACGAAATGTAAGGCCCCCCAGTGCCCCCCCCGCTGTTAAAAAATCCTAGCTACGGCCACTGTACACAAACAACACACACTCGCGTGCCGCACAAGCAGACACAACATATATATGTTATACATATATATATAAACAATAATTATTGGATTAAAACTATATCATATATGGTATAAATGGTACGGTCCCCCTTGTGTATCTGTAAGCGGCCACAGGTTATGCGTTTGACCAGCGGGCCGGACAAATCCAGGGGGACAGTAGGCGGGTCACGAAAAAAAAAAATCGTAAAAAAAAATAAAAAATCTAATACTCACGCTCACCTAACATCGAATCCCACGGGGCACCCACTGTCCCCCGACGAATTTTGTCAGAGGGGGCACATCATATCAATGTCCGCCCCTCTACAATTTTGGATCACCATGATTTGTGTGTGTGTTGTGGTGTGTGTGGTGTGTGTGTCCTGTGGCACCCATGCGTGTGTGTGTGTGTGTGTGTGGTGTGTGGTGTGGGGCGTGTGTGTGTGTGTGTGTGTGTGTGTGTGCTGTGTGGTTGCTGTGTCGTGGTGTGTGCGGCTGTGTGTGTGGTTGTGATGTGTGTGTGTGTGATCAATAGCTGTCAGTGCTGTGTGTGTGTGCCGTGTGGAAGGTGAGAACACCTTTGTTTGTGTGCTGATAGTGCGTCAACGATTGGCTTCTTTCCCCTTTTTTTGCTCAGCGCTTTCATTTTATTTCAAGTGCATTTGAGAGCATATAATGATCATGCCAACTTAAGAAAAAAGCTCCTGTGTCTTGATAAAACTTTCGGTACGTTTCTTTTTTAAACACGTTTTTTTTCTTAAATTATAATAATTTCTTATTGCAGAAATCCTCAATGAGGAAAGTATGTTTATGAGAAAGTTTAGAGATATCACTCACATTAGACACTGATTCAAGGATTAGCCTAGGAACAACGAGCTATATTCACGCAAATGAGGACGATTATTGACTGCCGACCAACAGTATAACGGACCAATAATTTGTGATCAGCCTCACACCAAATTGTGTGTGTGCTGTAGCTTGTGTGTGTGTGCTGTGGCGTTGCGTGTGGCTGGGGCCCGTGCGTGGTGCCGGGTGCGTTGCTGCTCGGCGTGCGTGTCGGCTGCGTTGTGTGTGGCTAGTGGGCGTGACGGGGTGCGGTGTGGTTGGGCGTCTGGACGCAAAATTTTTTCCCTGATTCTCGGACCACAGCCAATGCAGCGCACTCATATCACCTCGACTTTGGACTCGATCAGCAAACAATGTAAAAGTGAATAGACTCCTAACCTAACACTAACATGTACCCTCGAAACCTCACCGATCAACTTATATCCCAACCGCTATATATAAAGAACCATTTATTAACAAACACTTATACTAGTGGTGGGTCCGGAACCTCAGAATGGCGAAAAATAAATTTCGCAGTCCGGTACCCCGCCCCCCGCCTACTTCGCGCAGAAAACGCCATCTGATGGCCGGGTCTAATTATCAATTTTTTATATAAACCCAGACCCCCCCGCTTCGCCGTGCTCGCTACTTCGTGCCCCTCCCCCACCATTCTAAATGGATTTGCGATCTCTATACAAAATTTTCGCCACATGTTAAGCACAATATGTACCAAAATAGCGCATCAGGATTTTTCTTTAAGTTTTATATTTACCGAGAAAAATTAAAAAAAATGCCTAAAATTCAAGTCGCACGTTTGAATTAAAAAAATTTGCGAATAAAAAGACATAACTCATAAAATACGGCACTTAATAACAATCCCTGACGTGCTTTTTTACAGCAATATGTTACCAGTAAAACAAGTGTAAAATTAAATTATTCCGAGTTGTAATCACAGAGAAATATCTATTTATACATCGACTACTAAGTGAGAAATTGGAACGGAGAAATCAGCGTTTTTCTGACGTCAGCCGCGGCTCACTACACATGTACGCGGGCAAGCAAAACGCTCTGACAGTTCACATGTACCGTTATATGGGGAAATGAGCATGTACACAGGTGGCACATACTGTTAGCCATCGAATAAAGTTGAAAATGAAAAATCTGTAAAAATTTTCTTAAAACCTTAGGAGTAGCCTTAAACAGATAGCCATTATAATTTTGTTGTGTACCACTGTTGTATCCATTACACTATAGACCCTATGGATGACTTGACATAATAATTATGTTAGGCTGGTATACAACACGGTCATAAACTCGGGGTCATAAATTCATGTTTCTTTGCCCTGCGTGGATGCACCTACGGCCACTTGAGTCGGTGCGACACCGCTGCACTAACCCAGATTTACGCATTTAATTTATGCAAAACGTCTTTAGGCATGTATTTCACGTATGGATGGCTCGCAGCGACCAGGTAAAGGTCTATCGCCTTCTCACTGACAGATCAGCGGAGACGTTGAGAGCCAGAAGCAATGTTTACCCCGCTTTTAACGTTTATTACACAACCGTATAACCGCCGGGCTCGTTATAATCTCTCATCTGACCCAATTTCTGTGCGGAGACGGTGGCAGCAGTAGGATCGTGGTCCTGTCTGAGTTTGCTGGTGTCTACACAATGGTTACCCCGCATTTGCTCTAGCATTGCCATTGTTGGATATATATATGTCCCCTCGCACTCTGTGTGTGTGCACGTACGTGCCCATGCGCGTGCGTGTGCATGTGCGTGTGTACCCAGAATATATCTGCTTTCACCCCGTTCTTGATGTGTTAGATGTCTATCTGGTTGGTTTGCAGGTTGGTTATTACTTTTAACAACGAAAATTATTGTATATAATATAAAAAGTAATATAGTATACATATATATATATATACTATATAATACAAAGTAACGTATAACGTACACAATATAATACAAAATATACAATCATATAGGCTATCTATGCTTGTATTTCTGCTTTCACCCACCTAGATCTATGTGTGCTATGTATTTGTGTGATTGGTGCGCGTGTTTGCGGGGTGGTTAGGGGTTATTACTATTAGGCCAGTGTATTACGGGTGCAAAGACGTGGGGCGCGCTAGTGCAAAAGTGTGTTCCGCAAGCTAATCCGGTCTTTGTTCCCGGCTGCCACGTAGCTCCGTAAATTTGGCGGATTTCCCCGCCGTCACGACCTAATTTTTTTGCGTTTGTTCGGCGATGGAGAGCGGGGGATAGACTAGATCGTAAAGTCGCTGCCTACTGCCCACGAGCACGTATAGAGAGTATAGTAGAGAGAGATAGTCTGTTTATATCGACTTCATCGGCTCTACGTACTAGCATGGTACTAGTGAAAGCAAATGAGGGGTAGACGGTTCAGGCTCCGAGACTACGTCAACACGCGGTCTTTCTAGATGTGATCGTTTGCTGGGGCTAGTAAAATGAAAACTAGTAAACTACCCCAAATTTATACTATAGGTTTATAGCTGCTTTACGTAGTGAACGCGAATGAGTGTCGTAGCGAGGAAGAGGGAGCGGAGCGGGGAGGGAGGGAGGGAGGGAGGGAGGGAGGGAGGGAGAGAGAGAGAGAGAGAGAGAGAGAGAGAGAGAGAGAGAGAGAGAGAGAGAGAGAGAGAGAGAGAGAGAGAGAGAGAGAGA
>NW_014578659.1:48339-49083 GCF_000485595.1 Priapulus caudatus
ACTCTCTATCATAGCTGATAGCTTTACTCCACTCTCTATCATAGCTGATAGCTTTACTCCACTCTCTATCATAGCTGATAGCTTTACTCCACTCTCTATCATAGCTGATAGCTTTACTCCAGTCTCTATCATAGCTGATAGAAGCTGCTACCTTCACTCCCACTCCCTAGGTAGCTTAACCCTATTCACTATGATAGCTTAGAGATTCACTCCACTCTCTATAGTAACTATACCAAGATTCCCACTCTCTATATATGGCCAGATCATGGCTTTATGTGTAAGTACATTACCGAACCACCTCCAGTCCTGTCCGTCATGGGTAAATGTAATCCCCATCAATCGGCTCTGTTTAAACCAGTGCGCTAACCTTGTGTTACTGTGTAGTGTTGGTGCGTAGTAGTAGCAGGAGTGTTACTGTATAATATATATATATATATATATATAGATTATACACTCCTGGTAGTAGTAACTAGTAGTAGTAGCGCTCGCCTACAGGTGCATTATCGGTCCTCATCTATATTAGTCCGTCCACATCTGTATATGTGTGTCCACATCTGTATATGTGTGTCCACATCTGTATATGTGTGTCACATCTGTATATATGTGTCCACATCTGTATAGGTGTGTCCACACCTGTGTATATGTGTGTCCACATCTGTATATGTGTGTCCACATCTGTATATGTGTGTCCACATCTGTATATGTGTGTCACATCTGTATATATGTGTCCACATCTGTATATAT
>NW_014578659.1:49093-53479 GCF_000485595.1 Priapulus caudatus
CCTACAGGTGCGTTATCCGTCCACATCTGTATTAGTCCGTCCACATCTGTATATGTGTGTCCACATCTGTATATGTGTCCACATATGTATATGTGTGTCCACATCTGTATATATGTGTCCACATCTGTATATGTGTGTCCACATCTGTATATGTGTGTCCACATTTGTATATGTGTGTCCACATCTGTATATGTGTGTCCACATCTGTACATGTGTGTCCACATCTGTACATGTGTGTCCACATCTGTATATGTGTGTCCACATCTGTATATGTGTGTCCACATCTGTATAGGTGTGTCCACACCTGTATATGTGTGTCCACATCTGTATATATATGTGTCCACATCTGTATATGTGTGTCCACATCTGTATATGTGTCCACATCTGTATATGTGTGTCGACATCTGTATATGTGTGTCCACATCTGTATATGTGTGTCCACATCTGCATATGTGTGTCCACCACAGATGTGGACACACATATACAGATGTGGACACACCATATACAGATATATGTGTGTCCACATCTGTATATGTGTGTCCACATCTGTATATGTGTGTCACATCTGTATATGTGTGTCCACATCTGTATATATGTGTGTCCACATCTGTATATGTGTCCACATCTGTATATGTGTGTCACATCTGTATATGTGTCCACATCTGTATGTGTGTCCACATCTGTATATGTGTCCACATCTGTATGTGTGTCCACATCTGTATAGGTGTGTCCACATCTGTATATGGGTGTCCACACCTAGGCTGTATATGTGTGTCCACATCTGTATATGGGTGTCCACATCTGTATAGGTGTACGTGTCCACATCTGTATATGTGTCCACATCTGTATAGGTGTACGTGTCCACATCTGTATATGTGTCCACATCTGTATACATGGGTGTCCACATCTGTATATGGGTGTCCACACCTGTATATGTGTGTCCACATCTGTATATGTGTCCACACCTGTATGTGTGTCCACATCTGTATAGGTGAGCAGTCACGGCTGGCGGTTACTGTTAGGTTTCCTCGCCGTGACGCCGTAGTCGGGCGGCCTTTGCAGAGAGAGAGAGAGAGAGAGAGAGAGAGAGGCCCCCTCCTTCTCTCTACATATTTGCCTAGCCGCGTTTCCTTTCTGTCGACAAGTAGTGGAGACATTCCACACAGTTCCATTACTCCGCTAAAAAGAAACGACCTTGGCTGCTCTCTATATCCTTCTCCATGAAAAAACAAGAGTTGTTTTGGTGCTGCGCGCATGAGCGGCAATTTGGGGAGGGGCAGGCGGCCTCCTTGGGGCAATTTGGGGTGGGTGGGGGTGAGACCTCAACCACCTTTGGCACCTACTTCACTTTCTGCAGGACATAACGGGCGCGGAGAGAGAGAGAGAAGAGAGAGAGAGAGAGAGAGACAGGACAGAGAGAGCGAGAGAGCGACAGAGAGAGCGAGAGAGAGAGAGAGACAGAGAGAGCGCGAGAGTGAGAAGGGGAGTGGCAGAGAGGAGGAGCGAGTGAGAGGGAGAAAATGAGAGTGGGAGAGAGAAAATGACTTACAGACACACAGGCACATGCACACACACACACGCACGCACGCACGCACACACACACACACACACACACACACAATAACACACACACACACACACACACACACGCACGCACCACGCACGCACGCACGCACACACACGCACGCACGCACGCACGCACACACTTACGAGAGAGAGCGAGAGGATGAGAGAGACGGGGCAGCGAGACGAGAGAGAGAGAAAGAGAGAGAGAGAGAGAGAGAGAGAGAGAGAGAGAGAGCGAGCGCTAGAGCTAGAGCTAGAGAGTGCTATAAACTTATGCGATGGCCTGTGTACATGCGTTTGCGCTCTCGGTCACCTCTCTCTCGCGCTCTCTCCTTGGCCTAATATCGTCCGAAGTACACACGGATTATGTACGCTGTGCCTTTGTGTTCTTTTATATAGAAGTCCACTCTGGTTGTTAATTCTATTGGCCGGGGCCAGTGGTGAGAACATCGGGCGAAAGAGAGGGAGAGAAGGGGAGGGGGAGAGGGAGAGAAGGGGAGAGAGGGGGAGAGGGAGAGCAAGGGAGAGGGAGAGAATTGGAGAGATTGAGAAGGACCACACGTGAAAGGGGAAGGCAGGGAGATGGAGGTCGAGAGGAATTGAGTGCGAAAGAGAGGAGAAAGGAATAGAGAGAAGGGCAAATCTAAAGGGCAGCGGCGGGGGCTTGGGTAGTGATATGAAAAGTGAAAGTAATAACTAGAGGAAGAGTGGAAGGACGGTTGAGTGCTTATTATCTGTTGAGCAGAGCTCTTGGCGTAGGCCAGCGAGCTGGGGGTTTGTTGTTGTTTAATTCGAGTCGGAATTTGTCACGGTCGCTTGGATTAAAGAGCAAGTATGAATGGAGTCGTCTTGCAGGAGTGTTTATTGACTGCAAGGCGTGCTAGTGAACGAGTGTGTGCCTACTGGCTAGTTGCTACCCCATCTCCCTCCTCGTTTTCGCTCATCTATTATTCCCTCGTTCTCCAATGCCTTGCTGGTTATTTTGAAAGATGCGTCGAAATATTCCCTCTCTGATATATCGTAGATTTGCATGTGAAAGGAGGACTATAGCTCTAGTGGGAGGCTCTCTTATTTTCAACCCACACGTTTGCAAAATTAGCAAGTGAAAGGTGGGTTGCCAGATTGGAATGCTCGTTTATGCTGAACCTTAGCAAAATGCAAGAATTTTGCTTTTGTTCAACAAACAATGCTCTCTCCCTCTTTTCTCTCTCTCTTTCTCTCTCGCTCTCTCTTTCTCTCGCTCTCCCTCTCCTCCCTCTCNCTCTCTCTCTCTCTCTCTCTCTCTCTCTCTCTCTCTCTTTCTCTCTGTCTCTCTCTCTTTCTCTCTCTCTCTCTGTCTCTCTCTCTCTCGGAGGGAGCGCGTGTCTATTCCGAGCTGACAGGAGCAGCGGCGTGCCGAGGCCTGGCAGAACATTACCGAAAATAATACGCCGAGGCTGTGTAACTTGTTAGGAGCAGTCGTCTGCTGTAAACACGCGGCCTTCGCGCAGAGGTTACTAACATAGAAGCACAGGCACTTGAAGCGTTTCAATAAAATATAATGCTAACTAAATACGAAATCTATAAACTACCAAATTCTTAATGTTTCTATACTCTCTTTCACTTATTATTGCCGACAGTTTTCTGTCAAATCCTACGTGCAACAATATACGCTGCCGGCGCCATTGCTTTCGCGGCTCCACTGTTACACGCTTACACTAATATATATAGTTAATACACATAATAGTTAATATATATAGTTAGTTACTATATATATTAGTGTAAGTGTGCAACAGTGGAGCCGCGAGAGCAATGTCGCCGGCAGCGTATATGGTTGCACGTAGGATTTGGACGGAATTGACAGGAAACTGTCGGCAATAATAGGTGAAAGAGAGTATAGAAACATTAAGAATTTGGTAGTTTATAGATTTCGTATTTAGTTAGCATTATATTTTATTTAAACGCTTCAAGTGCCTGTGCATAGAAGTACGTTGCTAAGGTACTAAGGTACTACGTACTAAGGCACGACGTTACTATAAGGTAGAGGCAGTACGTCTGGCTGCTGGCTGGTTCAGGGGTTCAATGCGTGCGCGTGATCGCGTGTGAGGATGGTGATAGCTAGGTTTAGTGGTCCGTGTGTGCGCGCGTGTGTGTGTGCGTGCGTGTGTGTGCGTACGTGCGCGCGTGTGTGCGCGCGTGCGTATGTGTGTACGTGCGTACGTGCGCAGGTGTGTGCGTGTGTGTGTGTGCGTGCGCGCACACGTGTGTGTGTACGTGCGTGCGTGCGTGCGTGCGGGCATACGTATGGTTGATGATTCCAATTTGCTGCCTACAAATTGCTGCCTACAATTTGCTGCCTAGCAAAGTATTTTGACCATGAAACTGGCCGGGCACGATGCCAATACTATCAAAAAATGCAGTAAAGTCGGAATAAAAAAGGACGGCTATGGCCTCGTAAAATTCACTCAGGAACGATTGCCTATAGCTAGGCTACGTACCTGGAAGCGGCCGTAAACGTATATATATATATACGAACTTGCACCTTTCAGCACATAGTGCCGAGAGCACGTGTACGCGGTGTGAGCGATATGAACGGAGATGGCGTTCGTGATGGCCGATGTTACCCAAATTGTTCGATTATTATATCCATCTCACGATATGTCGATGGCTATGTCATGCCTCATGCTGTGTGATTCCCTCATCGTCACACATCATGACACATACTGTACGTGTATCGTGACACATGCTGTACATGTATTGTAACACATACTGTACGTGTATTGTAACACATACCGTATGTGTATTGTAACACATACTGTACGTGTATTGTAACACATACCG
>NW_014578659.1:53489-57104 GCF_000485595.1 Priapulus caudatus
CTCTCTCTCTCTCTTTCTCTCTCTCTCTCTCTCTCTCTCTCTCTCTTTCTCTCTCTCTCTCTCTCTCTCTCTCTCTCTTTCTCTCTCTCGCTTTCACTGTCTCCCTCCCAATTTCCGCTCGCTCTCTCACACATATTAAAACGTGGTCGTGCTTGCAGGTTGAGTATAGCTCTCTGAGCTCTCACACCCTAGGATGGAAGAAGTGGGCACCGCACAGCCACACGCTCAGGCAGGCACGTCCCGTGATGCGGACGCAGACGTGCGATTGGCTGTGACATCATCAACATGGCGGCCCGGTGAGCGGAAAAAACCTCCCGTTGCCTCGCGATCGCTCGAAATGCGCCGGAACGACCAACTGGCGACCGGTCACCATGGCAACGAGCATCACGGGAGGCGGGGAGCCGAGGATCGGCCTGGGTCATTGCCGGCGGCGACGTCGGGGGACGGGGCGCCGCCACCTATCGTGGATGCTGCGTATGTAGAGGTAACCATGGCGACGGAGGCAGGGCCGACGCGAAACCGGCCGAATCATCGTTCGCACCAGGAGAGAGCGGCCGGCGTGCGACACAGCCACGGTGGCGCCATCGCTAGTGCACACAGCCACGGTGGCGCCCTCTCTAGTGCACACAGCCACGGTGGCGCCCTCTCTAGTGCACACAGGAACAGCGCGTCACTGCCTGCCATCTATAATTGTAGCAGCGGCGACGCCGTCGTCCATCGTGACTCGTCCGCAGATGCCGCCGCGCACGGATGCTGCTCGGCGGACGTCGGTAACCGTGGCAACGGCACGCCGCATCAGCCGGCCGGCGTCGCCGAGTGGCGCCGGAGCGCGCCGCAGCATCCGGAGGATAACCGCGGTAACCACGGCAACGCGAGCCGGCACGTCAACAACAACAACGAAGGGGAGCGTGCGGCGGCGACGACGGCGACGTTGACGTCGATGGGCGTTCGCACGAGCGTCGAGCGCGCGCCGCCGATCGAGACTGCCGCCAACCCGCACGCTCTGCCCTCGACGCTCAACACGGGCATCGTGCTCCGGCCCATCTATAGCGCGCAGGAGCTTCCCGACATCCTCAACTCGCACATGCGGCCACCGCCGCGCAGCCAGCGTGAGGATGCGTCGCAGCTGCCGCGCGCTGGCATGGGGGGAGGCATCGGTCTCATCCGCACCCACCGCAACGCTCCCAGCATGGGAGTCTACATATCAGACCCGATGTTTGACGACTTAGAACCGCCGAAGGGATGCTGCGGAGAGGCGATGAATCAGACGATCGGTAATTATGATGCGTTAATTAGTCGTTAGTTCAGAGATGGTTATTGCGTGTTGTTAATTGAACGTTATTGGGTGTTATCGAAACGTGTAAGTATTGTTAGGTGTTATTAAAACAATTAGTTAGTGTCATTACGTGTTATTAAAAGTATTAGCAAATAATATCATGTTTTATCAAAACTAAAATGGCTATTATAGAATGTTATTAAATCCAAATTAGCGCTAATGGAGCGCTAACTAATGTGCTGATGAAACAATATCCAAGTTTTTGAATAAAAAAATTGCATAGTGTTGGTCTGAGTGTCTGTGGTGGATGGTTTGCTTAGCTTCATCTGCAAATGACGTTACAAATCATAATAAGAATTACCTATTAAAGTAAATAGCGAAAATAATTTGGAAAGTTTATTTTAGCTGGGAATTTTATCGAGTGGGGAAGCAGGATGTGAAAAAGGGTCGTAGTCTACTCAACCAATATGTTGTCAGAAAAAGCCTCCGGCGCGTGTGAGAACGTCTCTCTTTCTTTTCTCTCTCTCTCTCTTTTTCTCTCTTTCTCTCTCTCTCTCTCTCTCTCTCTCTCTCTCTCTCTCTCTCTCTCTCTCTCTCTCTCTCTTCTCAGACCCAATCACTGATCATTTAAAGCAATCAATACGATTGGTCTTTAAGCAACTTCCGTGATTACTAAAACGTTGATGCACCGTTCTAGAGAGGTTTATTCCAAACCAACAAATAAAAAACCAGATCATGTGTTATGCCTGCGTTACCCAATCAGTGAAGTGAATTCGGTAACACCTGAATTGGCTATGGTATGTGCTTCCAAACGACTGTATTCCAGAGACTCTTATTACATAAAATGACCGATTGATTCTGCTCGTTCAATCACTGGCCCATTGATGCTTAATGACATGTGACGCGATTGCGAGTCTTTAGCAGCGCTTGACATATCTGTCTTGGATCAGTCCAGTCATGATTACTAGTTTGATCAGTTGGATCAGTCTTGATTGCTTGTCCCCGATCGGTCTTGAATGCTTGTTGATGTAATCTGGATTCATCTTGATTGCTTGCATTGTTGAAGTTGGTCTTGGATCAGTCTTGAATCTTGTGTGATCGGGCTTCTGGATCAGTCTTGATTACTCCGTTGATCAGTCTCGATGCTTGGTCGATTTGCTAGATGTCAGTTCGAATTGGCTTCAGGATTCATTCTTGTTCATACAGTCTCCCGATTGCTTTTGTCGATTTGCTTACGAGAAGAGTAGCGAGAATATCGGTCAGTCATCTCGTTATACAGCCATACAGGTGTACATGTGTACAGGTGTTGATGGGTGGGTGAGTCCGTGTTTGCGTGTAAGATTCCCGCGGTTGACATTTATGGCAATTGTAAATAACGGAAAGTACCGGGTAAAAAACCTCTTAAATCGTTACTAATGAGCTTAATTATGTGTATAGAGTCGTAGACTAAATAGAAACAGTCGGTAAATAGACAGGTATTTACTCGGGGTTTTCTGCAAATAAAGTTACTCCTAACGTCATCGTTAAATCCGGCGAACTTATGCCAAGACATGTACGTAGATGTTTCCAAGTATCTGGAATTAACCGTTAACTAACCGTAAAACTAACCGTTATTAACCATGACAATAAAAAAGTACAAATAAGTAACTGTGTAAATTCATTAAAAATATGACCCATGCACTATGATAATTAGAGCACATGCAGACACTTGGAACGCTTCAATAAAATATAATGCTAAATAAATACGAAGTCTATTTCGACAAAAGTCTTAATGTTTCTCTGTGTCAGTGTGCGGCAGCGTGCCCGCGGTGTACATGTGTGTTGCAGAGGAGGCATTTGCAGCGGCATTGTTACATCGAAATTGTCAGGCAATAATAGGCGAAAGAGAGTAGAGAAACATTTAAGACTTTTGTAGAAATAGATTTCGTATTTATTTAGCATTTTATATATTAATGCCTGCTGTTGGGGGCACTATGCTCTCATAGTGTTCTGAGGAAGGAATAGTGGCCGAGCGATAGCGGGGCATCTATCCTTCCAAAGCAGACCTATGAGAGCATTAGTGCCGCCAACAACATGGCATTAATAGTTTTAGTGCACTCATCAGACTCATGCAATCTCCTTTCATGCTTATATACCGTTCTTTATAAACCCTATATTTGCCGGTGCATTCTGGATGTTAACAAAACGTCGACACACAACACAGCGGCACACCGCCGTTCAGAACTTTTTGCGTGCATGTGCGCCCAGACGCAGTGAGACATCGCTGACGTGAATCACATGCGTTATACATAACATGACGTCGCGCAAGCAATAGCTGCCTGCTGTCAGGCGCAACTATT
>NW_014578659.1:57129-59980 GCF_000485595.1 Priapulus caudatus
CCCTTCTCTCTCGTCTCTCTCTCTCTCTCTCTCTCTCTCTCTCTCTCTCTCGTCTCTCCCTCTCTCTCTCTCTCTCTCTCTCTCTTCTCTCTCGCTCTCGCTCTCTCTCTCTCTCTCTCTCTCTCTCTCTCTCTCTTCTCTCTGTCTCTCTCTCTCTCGGAGGGAGCGCGTGTCTATTCCGAGCTGACAGGAGCAGCGGCGTGCCGAGGCCTGGCCAGAACATTACCGAAATAATACGCCGAGGCTGTTGTAACTTTGTTAGGAGCAGGTCGTCTGCTGTAAACACGCGGCCCGCGCAGAGGTTACTAACATAGAAGCACAGCGCACTTGAAGCGTTTCAATAAAAATATAATGCTAACTAAATACGAAATCTATAAACTACCAAATTCTTAATGTTTCTATACTCTCTTTCCACTTATTATTGCCGACAGTTTTCTGTCAAATTCTACGTGCAACAATATTACGGGCGCGCGCATTGCTTTCGCGCCCACTGTTACAGCTTACACTAATATATATAGTTAATACACATAATAAGTTAAATATATATAGTTAGTTACTATATATATTAGTGTAAGTGTGCAACAGTGGAGCGCGAGAGCAATTGTCGCGGCATGCGTATATGGTTGCACCGTTAGGTTTGGACGGAATGACAGGAAACTGTCGGCAATAATAGGATGAAGAGAGTATAGAAACATTAAGAATTTGGTTAGTTTATAGATTTCGGATTTAGTTAGCATATATATTTTATGAAACGCTTCAAGTGCCTGTGCATAGAAGTACGTTGCCTAAGGTACTAAGTACTACGTCACTAAGGTAGAGGCAGTACGTGGCTGCTGGCTGGTTCAGGGGTTCAATTCGTGGTGAGGATGGTGATAGTTTAGTGGTCCGTGTGTGCGCGCGTGTGTGTGTGCGTGCCGTGTGTGGTACGTGCGTGCGTGTGTGCGCGCTGCGTATGTGGCTTCATAGTGCCTGCTGCGTTATCCAATGGAATTTCAACGATTTATCACGTGATGCACTAATATATTTTATTGAAACGCTCCAAGTGCCTGTGAATTAGAGGGGGACACTCGATCTACAAAAGAGATCACAGCATGACGTATGTCCGCACTTTGTTTTTCGCCACGGCGAATAATATCGGAACTCTAGGAATACAATCAACAGACGAACCCGTTCTAGACGCTGTCGTCTGCGCCACAGGCACTTGGAGCGTTTCAATAAAATATAATGATAAATAAATACGAAATCTATTTACTACCAAAGTCTTAAAGTTTCTCTACTCTCTTTCGCCTATTCTTGCCGACAATTTCCTGTACATGCCGTGCAAATGCTCCTCTGCAACACACATGTACACCGCGCGCACGCTGCCGCACACTGACACTATATATAAGCATTTGCACGGCATTTACAGGGAATTATCGGCAATAATAGGCGCAAGCGAGTCGAGAAACATTTAAGACTTTGGTAGTAAATAGATTTCGTATTTATTTAGCATTATATTTTATTGAAACGCTGCAATGGCCTGTGGTCTGATCGCTGTGGTTCCTCGTTGCGACACCAGGAGGCGGGTTGCTGGTTGTACTCGGGGTCGTGGGGTCGTGAGTGTGTGAGTTAGGGGCGGAGGGCGGAGGGAGGGAGGGGTAATGACGTGACGGAACCTGTTCTTCCGTTGCCTCGTTACAGCAGTGTAGTTGCTGCTGCTGTTGCTACTGCTATTACTACTGCTGATGCTGCTGCTGGTGGGGGTGCTAATCGTAACACATACTGTACCGTACGTGTATCGTGACACATGCTGTACGTGCATCGTAACACATACTGTACGTGTATCATAACACATGCTGTACGTGTACCATGGCACATACTGTACGTGTATCGTAACACATGCTGTACGAGTGTACGTGTATCGTAACACATACTGTACGTGCATCGTAACACATACTGTACGTGCATCGTAACACATGCTGTACGTGCATCGTAACACATACTGTACGTGCATCGTAACACATACTGTACGTGCATCGTAACACATGCTGTACGTGCATCGTAACACATGCTGTACGTGCATCGTAACACACACTGTACGTGTATCGTAACACATGCTGTACGTGCATCGTAACACATACTGTACGAGTGTACGTTTATTGTAACGCATACTGTACGTGTATCGTAACACATGCAGTACGTGTATCGTAACACATACTGTACGAGTGTACGTTTATTGTAACGCATACTGTACGTGTATCGTAACACATGCAGTACGTGCATCGTAGCACATGCTGTACGTGCATCGTAACACATACTGTACGTGCATCGTAACACATACTGTACGTGCATCGTAACACATACTGTACGTGCATCGTAACACACGCTGTACGTGCATCGTAACACACATTGTGCGCTCGGCTGTATAATCGGCTGCATGATTTCTCCGTCACGATCGTTGTTGCAGGCATGCGATGGTTCGTCATCTTCGTCGGCATGATCGGACTGCTCTGCATCGTCATCGGCATCATCCTCGGCGTTCTAGGTGGCGTCACAGTCGCAGGCTCCGAGTACGTCACCGTCGCCTTGCTACTCATAGGTAAGTGCAACCTAAGGGCTAACACTCCATTAGCAGTGTTCCCAACTTTGAAGGATATCATTAATGATTAATGATTAGAATGATTGATAATCCTAACCCTAACCATAACCTAAATGACATTAAACCACAAACTAATATATGACCATTAATGACATTAAAGTTGGGAGCGCTCCTAATGGAGTATCACCCAACCTAAGGCCTAAAGCTGTGGACACACTACGCGATTTTTCATGCGATCGAGCAGGCCGGCTCAGTCGGGCGACTCTGTGGACA
>NW_014578659.1:60316-61316 GCF_000485595.1 Priapulus caudatus
CCCCCTCCTGCCCCTCTCCTCCCTAGCTGTCTCCTTTCATCTCGCTCTCCCACACCTCTACCCTTCCCCCTCCTGCCTCTCTCCTGCCTGTCTCCTTTCATCTCGCTCTCCCTCCATCTCTGTCATGGCTTATTATGTCTGTGGGGTTAGTTTGTTTGACGTTCATCCTATTGCTCTCGTTATTAGTATTATTATTAGAGCGAGCTTATTAGTCCCTGCTCCCATTTTCGCGCATGTCCGATCGAAATTGCGCGTGTTAGCCTATATTTTACCGGTTATACCTATGCGCACATAATAATATACACGCACGCGTACATACAGCAACCACCGTGAACCACGTACGTATACGAACCTGCTTGTGTGTGTGTGTGTGCGTGTGCGTGTGCGTGTGCGGTGTGTTGTGTGTGTGTGTGTGTGTGTGTGTGTGTGTGTGTGTGTGTTGTGTGTGTTGTGTATGTTGTGTGTGTGTGTTGTGTGTGTTGTGTGTGGTGTGTGTTGTGTGTGTTGTGTGTACGTGGCCGTGACTGTGTTATTACGAGCGGGTACTAATCTAGGTGCAGTCTCGTGTATTTGTTGAGGTTCGCGCGTGCGGCGTCGAATCTGGGTTATTTCGATTCATAGAACCCGCAAACGCACGACAGAATGGAATCACGTCGTTACTGCGACCGCATATACATACATATAAACAAGAGCCAATAATACCTAATAATACCTAATAATACCAAGAGGTATTATTAGCTCTTGATATCAAGAGTACATAAGAGACAACATCTCTATTATGTACTCTTGATACATATAGATACCTCGAACCGATATCTCGCCTTCAGAAAGGGAATATCGGAATATGCGTTCAACGTGAGGGATCCACATAACAGGGAGAATGAAAAACAAGAATATCACGCAGGAGAGAGCGTCGGTGCGCGAGAGAGGTGGAAAGGAAAGAGAGAGAAAGAGAGAGAGAGAGAGAGAGAGAGAGAAAGAGAGAGAGAGAGAGAGAGAG
>NW_014578659.1:61326-62469 GCF_000485595.1 Priapulus caudatus
ATATATATATATATATATATATATATGTTTATATATATATATATGTATATATATGTATATGTGTGTATGTATATATATATAATTAGCTTAACGCACGCGCAGTATGTTTTAGACGAAGTTCTTAGTAGAGATAAAACATCGTAAAGATATTTTCTATTGAAAATATCCGTTGCAATAATACTGCGTTCCCCAGTTTTACTGGGTTTTTGTGCCGGATGCAAGAGGTTTTGCGTTTATGGGTTTCTACTAATACGTTTGAGCTCGGCGTCTAAGAATATAAATAGTTTATCGTGCGCGCTCTCTTTCCTCTCCCACTATCTTTCCTTGTCACGATGGCTATCCATTTCCTTCTCTTTCATCTTCTCCCTTTTTCCTTCTATCGTGTCTCGCCCGCCCACTCTCTGTTCATCCCCTCTGCCTCTTCCTCGCTCTCCCACACCTCTACCTTTTCCCCTCCTGCCTCTCTCCTGCCTGTCTCATTTCATCTCGCTCTCCCACACATCTATCCTTCCCCCCTCCTGCCTCTCTCCTCACTGTCTCCTTTCATCTCGCTCTCCCACACATCTACCCTTCCCCTCTTGCCCCTCTCCTGCCTGTCTCATTTTATCTCGCTCTCCCACACCTCTACCCTTCCCCCCTCCTGCCTCTCTCCTGCCTGTCTCCTTTCATCTCGCTCTCCCACATCTCTACCCTTTCCCTCCTGCCCCTCTCCTGCCTGCCTCCTTTCATCTCGCTCTCCCACACCTCTACCTTCCCCCTCCTGCCTCTCTCCTCCCTGTCTCCTTTCATCTCGCTCTCCCACACCTCTACCTTTCCCCTCCTGCCCCTCTCCTCCCTGTCTCCTTTCATCTCGCTCTCCCACATCTCTACCTTTCCCCTCCTGCCCCTCTCCTGCCTGTCTCCTTTCATCTCGCTCTCCCACACCTCTACCCTTCCCCCTCCTGCCCCTCTCCTCCCTAGCTGTCTCCTTTCATCTCGCTCTCCCACACCTCTACCCTTCCCCCTCCTGCCCCTCTCCTCCCTAGCTGTCTCCTTTCATCTCGCTCTCCCACACCTCTACCCTTCCCCCTCCTGCCCCTCTCCTCCCTAGCTGTCTCCTTTCATCTCGCTCTCCCACACCTCTACCCTTTACCTTCCTGCCTC
>NW_014578659.1:63054-63526 GCF_000485595.1 Priapulus caudatus
CTCTCTCTCTCTCTCTCTCTCTCTCTCTCTCTGTCTCTTTCTCCCACCATCCCTCCCTCCCACCTCTCGCGCGCGCTCTCTCTCTCTCTCGCTCTCTCTCTCTCTATATATATATATATACCTCTATCTCTCTCTCGTTATAGCTTTCTCTCTCTCCTCAAATGTATCTCGCCCCCCCCCCTCCTCTCCTTCTCTCTCTCTCCCACTTTTTCTCTGGCTCTCTGTCTTTCCCCACTCTCTCTCCCTTTCCTTCCACCACTCTCTCTTTCTCCCTCCGTCTTTTCTTTCTTTTCTCTTTCCGCTCGCTTACCATTCCCATTCACCACTCGTTCACTCCCTCTCCCTCTCCTTCTACCTCTTCTCTCCCTCTTCCTTTCCCTCTCCCTCTCTCTGCCTCCCCCTCTCTCACCCTCGTTCTCTCCCCCTCCCTCTCTTTCTGTCGCTCTCCCTCTCACTCTCCTTCTACCTCTTC
>NW_014578660.1:0-8400 GCF_000485595.1 Priapulus caudatus
AATCGAAAAGACGTACTCTGCCAAACGGGATATGAGAAAGATGTGAATGTTGCCGCTTTTCCAGCGCAGCCTTGGATAAGAGATCTATTATATACGCACAGTGAGAGAGTGATGTGAAGGGCTGGCCGCGCAGGCAGGCAGGCAGGCGACAGACGCCCTCGCCGTCACTCTGATTCGGGCGACGCAGGTTTACGAGGAGCTTGCAGCTGATCCGTCATACTGCCCCTTGTTCTTCGTCAGGTAGCTTGCCAGATACTCTATCGGGTTGTCGGGTCTGAGAAATACGCAACCAAGTCAGTCCGTAAGTTGCAGTCACTTATGCCAACAGTTACGTGCNAAGTATTACACATAGTAAGAACTCCACTATTTTCATTCTATTCGCGTTAGTATATTCAACATTAATAAGTCATAATTTGAACCAATAAAAACATATAACCTTATGACCGTATATCTTTTTATCTAGATGTACACATGTAACATAGAAAGACCACATTGTTCAAGATCAGGCAACGCGATAGTCCCTCTCCGACTGTGGACTGCCAATGAGACCGTGGACGACAAGATTTCCATGCTCACGCAACTCAGGTGTTAGCAGGGAGAAGATGACCAACACGATCGATCTGGGGTATGTGAAGACTAGCTAGCTCTAGTAGCATAGCCCTCGTACAGTGCCGCTGGCCAGCTGCAGCCAATAGAGCTATGTGAAGACTAACACCGACCAACAACCATCGTGACAATTGACATTGCCACCCTTACTGGGGAAAACAAAGAATCTAACACCAGAGATAGATGCCATCATCAAAACAGCCCTCTCCAGATTCCTGTCTGAGTCTCCTCCAGTAATCTAGCCACAGACACTCCGTTGTTAAGCAAAACAAAAACAAAAATATTTTTTACTATGACATGAGGAAACACATTGAAGCTAACAGTAACACTGAGAGGGGTCTATGTCCCCAGCGGTACTGCCGGAACGTACCCTGGGTACGGTCCGGTATACCGGAACTACCTGGTACCAGAGCATATAAATCACGTGATTTATATGCTGTGCCTAGCTGTGTACTACGGCGGTATCTAATATGCCGGACCGTACCTCGCACTCACATAACGGTCTAGGGAGTTGCCTACGCCTACTCCCTAACCCTAAACCCTAACCATATCAGATAGTTACCAGCACAGGCACTTTGGTACAGTATCAAGTAAAAAAATAATGGTAAATAAACACGAAATGAACCGAGTCTTAATGTTTCTCTACTCTATTTCGCCTATAATCACCTGTAAATGCCGGTCAAATGCCTATCTGCAACAGACAAGTACCACCGCACGCCGCCCGCCTGTGTTCTGCGTGCACAAAACAACATGATAGAGAGCAGGTAGGAAAGCGCGATTGAAAAATTTGCTCAACGCCTCGCTTCATTTTCATCACTCTTCACAGCACAAATACACATCCAACAGCTTCCATCTTGGTATCTATGTGCTATAAATGTTCACTTGTTCGAATTATAACGATGGCCTTTTTCTTACCTAGCTACTCCGCCAGAGTATCACGTGAAATCCGCATGGAAATGGTCTCTCCGTGAAAATGCTAAAGAGGACGTAATCATTGATAAATTCTAACGGCGCTACTTTCGATCGATCACTGTAGCCGTGTGTGTGTGACTCATGCCCGCGCGCATTGGCTTGGCTTGGCGGGCCTCGAAAACGGAGCCTCGGAGGCCGGCAGCAGCTCATCCGGCATGCAATGCGCCCCATTACCTCTGTGTATAAACAAACATCTCGTCCTCTTTACATTTTCACGGAGAGGACATTTCTGCAGGATTTCACGAGATATCGCGCGGGAAATAGTCAGTAGAGCAAACATAAGACTTTGCGGTTTGGTACATTCCGATTTCGTGTTTATTTACATTAATTTTTTTATGAGCACGTTCCAAGTGCCTGTGACCATGACCTCTGTGTAACAGGAGGATTAATAAATAACAACAACAAACATTATCTTATTAATACCTGGAAACGAATTTTAAAGACAGCAGCTAAAGCATGTTCATCCTCTGAGAAATGACATGTTCTCCACAGTCTCATAACAATCACTGCGCGCTGCTATTGGGCCGGTCTTGTTTTGCAACCTCTACGAAATCGACAATCACGTGAATAAATTTGTACTAAATTAATCTGCATCTGAACGTAATGAAATTAATTATTAATAAAAATAACTTAGATATAATTACACTCATTCACGACTATAAAATTGTGTTGTATATTAAGCATAATGTGAGGTAAATCAAATATACTTATGAAATTTGTGGGAGGCTATTTATATATCAAATGGCAGTGTATTGCTGTGTATGTTTGTAAACCGGGCAGGTGGTCTTATTTATCAATATGACAATAACTTACCTCGCGACAGATATAGATGAAGACATTCAAGCTATCCAATAGAGCTTGTTTTAAAAACACAGAATGATAAAGTAGTCGTTGTATTCGGACAAAGAGATGGAATAAAAGGTGCCAGTCCCTTTCATTTGCAGTGCATGTTACCGCACTTGCGCTGAGAGGGTCTATCATGTCCCCCAGCCCCAGGGTACTGCCGGAACGTACCCTGGGTACGGTCGGTATACACGGAACGTACCTGGTACTATCTAATATGCCGCCGACCGTACCTCGCCTACTCCACTAACGAGTCTAGGGAGTCGCCTACGCCTACTCCCTAACCCTAGCTCCAAGAAACGGTATTGCTAAGGTTACAATACCAATGTAAGACCAATGTGTAACCATTGTATAGACAATCCGTCGCACAGCCTGGTCGGGCTACCCTAACCCTAACCAGTAACCCTAACCATATCAGAGTAGTTACCAGGGTACGTTCCGGCAGTACCCTGGGGGACATAGACCCTATGAGCCGCACGCGCCTTTGACTTTGCATTGCCATAATCAGGGGTCGAAATTCGATTTTTCTTATGGTATCCATTTGGATACCAGGTATTTTAAATCTGGTAACCCCCAAAGATCTGGTATCCCATTTTTTAGAAGTAATTTCAAACAATGTTGGTATCCAAAATCTTGAAAATATGCAATAATAGCATTTGAAAATTATTAATATGTAAGTAATTATTATAGAAAAAACATAAAACATATTCACAGATATGCACAAACAAGTACACTGCAGACGCATTGTCTGGTTCGCTTGATACAATGGATACACATCACATTTATGATCAACATCTGCCACGCTTGCGCTTGAAATATGCTATGCCTGCTGTTATAACGCTAGTGTGGCATAGTGAAGCGGTGCCTGAGCCCGCTCAGATCGCGCGCACTCGCCTCAGCATGCGCTGCCGTATAAAGTTGATAACCAACACACCACTATCCCCGATTTGACAAATTTTGTTTTACTATCCGGCGGATACAAGCATTGAAATCTGGTATCCAACACAAGAATCTACTATCTCGCGGATATCAGGATACCGCTAATTTTGACCCCTGCCATTGCCATTGGTCACAATCTGATAACTATCAATGAATTTCGAGCTTGTGGTAAATGTAATTGTAAAAGAAAACGCAATGTAACAGCATGCATCGTTATTTTATATAGCTTCATAGTAACAGGGTGACAATTGTTTTTTAGGTCAAAGACCACCACACCAGTTCAGTTGTCACATGATGAATAAAATATTATTAATAATCGTATAAATATCAATTCCGAGCAATTTCGTGTTGAATCTCACTTGTTGTGACCCTTGTGTTCACATTTGTGTGTGTGTGTGTGTGTGTGGGTCGAATCTCGCTTTCTCACTACGCTAACTCATGACGTTTGTGTGTGTGTTTGTGCGTGTAGTTGGTCACACAGTGATCGCCGTTAACGGTGAGACAGTGAGCGGCACGCGGCTAGAGGACGGACAGGAGGTGCTGGACATCATTGGCAACGAGGCAAACTATCCGATATCGATCAAGTTCGGCAGACGAAAGTTGCGAACGAATGAGAAGATCATGCTCGCAAGCATGTTCCACTCGTGAGTGCGACGATACTTCGCAGTTAAAAATGATGTATAACATTATTAACAGGTTTCCTTTCACTAACACGTGTATATCGGTTACCTGCAAAGATGCTTTGCATTTGCAAGTAATTCTGATTGTGGTATTATATCTCTTGTGTATAGGTCATGACAGATCGATGACAAAAAAACGAAATCAGAAAGCCGAAGTCCCGTCAATGACGAATGTTTACTGTTTTAGATTATTTGCTATCGGCCACCAATTGTCACCAGAAGTGCAATCATCTGGAATTGAGGTTCTAGAGACTGATGGATTTAAATTGCATTGCTACCAAACGTTAACAGGTAAATAACATTGTGAAAATTGGTTCAATTCGTTTTTTAATTTATGACTGCTGCTATTTTTTATTATTTGTCATCATGTAATGCAGCGAAGGCATCAAATTGTTTGTTACAACCAGGGGCGTAGCCAGGATTTTCAAAGTTGTAGGCACGACTATCTGAGGGAGCGCCACCATCGGTTGGCGCGGAGCGCCACAGAAAATTTTTGGTTTTACAAACCCCCCAGATGGCCGGAAACGGCCTTCCGAGCTGTTCATTCTGGGGCGCACCTCTTGCTAACTTGAGAGACCTAATTCAATATCACTATTTAACCCAAAAACACAAGCGAGTTAAAATAGTGTTACGAACGAGTAAAATGTTAAAAACTGACAAGATCGGATCCTAGTCTTTTCGCGGGCGGGGCGGGTAGAGTGTTGAATGAAACGGCACACGATAGAATGACAGCCTAGATTGACAGAAGAATAGGTCACTTAATTTAGCCATATTCTTGCTACGTTCATTTCAATAGTTTTTCCTGCCTAGACTCTTAAACTCGTCCAGCAAGCTTATGGATTTGAATTATGGGTGTTTTTAAAAAAAAGGTAACTTGGCCAAAAAAGTGTAGGCCCGGCCTACAGTGCTACATACTGGCTACGCCCCTGACAACACACGAGCTATTGCAATATTTTTTGGGCACCGAGAATGTTGAAATTGCTAATGCTGTTACTGGAGTCAGATGTGACATTGTGGCGCCATCTATCGGGAGAAATAGTGAAAGCGCGTATTGTTACTGTAACATTGGTGTAACGTGGGCAAGTAAAATATATTAATAAATGTGCCCAAAACTACTAGGGCATGTACGTTACGCATTGGTACAGCTAGATATGCATGTAAAATACATGTCACAATGAAAAATGATTCAACTTGTCATAGAATATTGTAATATCAATGCATTTTCACATTCATAGGTAGGTCTTTAGTTTTAATTTGTTGATATTGATTTCTTGCAGTTTAATAGCAGACTGTTCGGTGTCATTGCAGGTGTGAAATTCATTGTGTTGGCCGACCCAAAGGCACCGGCGGTTGATTCGTTGCTAAAAAAGATTCACGAAATCTACGCAGACTATGCATTAAAGAATCCCTTCTACTCTATAGACATGCCTATAAGGTAAGCGTATGAGTCAACTATTCACAAGTCTTATAATTAACCCTTTCAGTAAAATGCCTTTTTTTGTGCAAGTAAATTATCTATTTCAATGCACCGTTTGGAGTTTAATACGGTGTATAAATAGTTTGGTCGATTTATGTTTTTACTGTGCAAAATCTATGTTCCATTGTGGTTGATTTTCTGTTTTCAGATGCGAATTGTTTGACCTGAATTTGCAAGGATCACTCGAGCAGGCCGAACGAACGGGCATTACAAACGTATGAGACCACGAGATGAAACCATCGCAAAGCATTCTAATTGACGGCAAACTTTCTCTCGGCGATTTTGTTCCATCGCACGCCGTCGCACGCAGAGTCAAGCTTTAGTGACATTCAAGCCCTGATGGCTTCCATTATCACTGGAATATAAATATTTATGATACATATAATTAGCCGTATCACCGCGTAACATGTTGCGTATTGTATTTTATCACGTTTGTTGATGTATTTCTTTGGTATGGCCGTCACCCCGACGTTACAGTGACAATTACACACAGTGCCAACACTGTGCGCTTACAACTTACTATTTCCCCCAGCAGATGGCGACGGTAAGAGCAGCAACACCACTGCCACCTCCCTACGTCTGCACTGTAGTGTTGTATTCTGCCAAAACGTTCCCGGAACACACAAATATTGCACGGACTGCCAAACATCGTATTTTGTTCACATCTGTTATTTATTAAAACGACACTTAATAAGAATGAATAGTTTGACATGCACTCATCTAGGAACAGGGGGAGTAAGATGCCCGATGCCTTGCTAGTCCGAGGGGGAATGTCTCGTCAACAAATCATAGTCGCGTGTAAATAATAGTAACCTACGTCAACGTTATTTCATCTGTATCGTTTCGAATTTCAGGCTAACGTATTTGTCTGTGTGTAACGGACCCATCTGCCTGAGCGAAATAACCATGCCCCTTAGATACTGTTGCTAGGTCGGTGAAGCTAGAAGAGTTTCTCAGGTCTACACGATAAAATGTCAAACTTTGCGTAACTTCATCGGTCAGCATTGTCTTTAGAATGTCCCATCGCAACACCAATTGGCTAGGGCTGTATGTCTCAATCACAGCAGGCAGACAGGTCGATTATTTAACCCCGGCTAACTACGCGACACCTCGACATAATTCCCCACCAGGTGGCGTGCCGACATGTTGGCGACAGGAGAACGAGAATGTAGGCAACCTGTAAACATTTCAATATCATGAATATTTACAATATAATTTCTCCACTCAGACAAACATAGGAGGTTATCTATTGTCCTGTTTAACCGACGCGTGACATGGGAAGTCGGGAGTTCTGTGCTTGTTTTTCGAGCCAATCGTGTAGCAATTGTTCGTACGTGCGTATTGTAACCGAGTTGTTATAGTGTACAGTGTGTTAATGTGTTAGTGTCGAGTTGGTAGTAAGACTTTTTGTAGAATAGATAGGATCTGAGACATGTGGCGCCAGCTGGGGAGCTCTCCAGCACACGTTTAGATGTTTTATATGTCGGAAAAGTTCACCTAATACAGGTAAAAAGTTCCAAATTCACCGACAGTAGGCCCCCGTGGCTTCGCGCTGTCAAACACGTCTGCAGTTTTTAATGCTCTGGATCGACCAACGTCTTGTCAAACGGACGACCTATGACTGTCGAGGACGCATGCGGAGGTAGACCGTTCTTCTACCGATACTCCGACCGACAACGACGAGACGTATCCTAGCGACAGACGACACGACAGACAGCCCCGGCGATTCGAACCTCCGCGATCGATTCCGCGATCGTCGTCGTCTCTCCCCCCAGGATCAATCCCGCGTCGTTCCGCCACGCGGTCGTTGTCGACGATGACAGAAACGACGGTCTTACTAGACGAAACAGCGATAGGCGATTTGACGAATAACCGCCTCCTTACCCACGCTTCGTCGTGCGACGGGCAGGTTCACGCCAGCCACTCCCTTACATAATTACTATCCTTTAAAAGGACTACATTCCACCGTAACTCAGGTGCAACGAACAGAAAACTCCCCGACCCACTGCTTTCTCTATATAAAATCTCGTATGCGGGTGCGGGTGTAATTAAAATAGGACTACGACTACAACAATGACGACAGCGCATGCACAAGTATCGAATAAACATTTAGTCGCATGATTACATTAGTATACAATAAACGGACACAATATTCATCCGAATGTCATCATCGATTCCCGATATATAGAATAACGGACAATGCAAGAACGACAACGGTGTTTCGATTTCCGTAATCGAAATCAACAATACAGCTATCGAGATACCGAAAACCTTTCACACACCGAATGCACACGATTTCTATCGCTCTGTTAAAGCTTCACTGAAATGCCGTCGGGGCCACGGCGGCGCACCGACGGCGCTGACGTTAAATACGATCGAAACTCGATGGAGGGAGATTTAATGGCGTAGTTTTACGAGGACCACCAGAGTGTAAGCGTCCGGTCATTTCCTGACGGATGCCCGTCAAAGCCAACTTATGTATTCGCCCTCTGATAAACACAAATAGGGTAAGCGTTACAGGACGCCGGAACCTTGCAGCGGTGACAACATGACGCGTGCGTGGTGACGCGCCGTGACGACGTGACGCGTGCGTGGTGACGCGCCGTGACGACGTGACGCGTGCGTGGTGACGCGCCGTGGTGACGCGCCGTGACGACACGACGCGTGCGCGGTGACGTTCCGTGACGACACGACGCGTGCGTGGCGACGTGGCGTCATGACGCGTGCGTGGTCACGTGACGACACGACGCGTGCGTGATGACGTGACGACACGACGCGTGCGTGGTCACGTGACGTGATGACACGACGCGTGCGTGGTCACGTGACGACACGACGCGTGCGTGGCCACGTGACGACACGACGCGTGCGTGGCCACGTGACGAC